>NC_056726.1:483780925-483870909 GCF_019279795.1 Protopterus annectens | reverse complement strand
TTTTTTCCTTTAAAAAAAAAGGGGGGCGGAAAAACCCTTTTTTACCTTTTTGCTCGCTGAACTACCTGTGCCATTTCACTCGTCTTCAAAGGGACTTGATCAAGGAAGCGGTGAAATGTTAAAGGATCCTACAGCTGCGTTTCAAGACAAGATGAACATGCAGCTGGCTACCCTTAATTCCATATCCAACTCCTCCATGCCTCCTTTCTTACGCGGCCGATGGAGCGAGCAGAGCCGCAGGGACAGGTGTAGCCTTACGTAGGGCACGCCTGGATGCGGCTATGCAATTTATGGACCCTTTCAAGGCGTCTCACGAACTCCCTTTTGATGGATCATCTCTCTTTGGTCCTCAAGTGAAAGAAACCCTGACTAGGTGCGAGACTGATGGCAAGACCCTTTCTGCCGTCGGAGTCCGTTTGACTCCTTCCAGGCCTTACCCCAAAGGCCAGAAGGGTGGAAAGATGTGGTTCCGTAAACAATCTCAAGGGACTTCGCCTGACGACAGAGTCGCTTTTCCTACCAAAGGCAGAGGTGGGAATAACAATGGTAGACGCCGCCTAGGGGCAGGGGGGTCCAGAACCAGGGCAATCGGGAAGCCTTCCTGACAAGCCCTTTCAGCATCCCTGAGGTGTTGCCCACTGCCCATCTTCGAGGCAGTCGGGGAAGATTGTCACTGTACCCAGAAGCCTGGCTATCCCTGACTCAAGACAAATGGGTACAGTCCATCATTTCAAGGCTATTCATCCCCTTTCTTCGCTTTCCAAATCAGTCAAAAATCCCTTCCAGATGTTCCACCCGCTCAAAGGATCTAGCAGCTTTGGAAATTTCAAAACTGCTTGCAAAAGAGCAATTCAGCCAGTGCCAGCAGACCAACAAGGATCCGGAATCTACTCAAGGTTCTTTTTAGTTCCAAAGAAACAGGGACTGGAGACCGATATTGGATCTCAGTGTCTTGAACAAATCAGTCAAGAAAACAAGATTTCGGATGGTCACGCTGCAATCCATTCTTCCCTTTGGGCAAAGGAAACTGGATGTGCTGTATAGACCTTCGGATGCGTACTATCACATAAAATGAACAGACGCTCCAGAAGATTCCTCCGCTTCAGGCTGGGAACCAGTCATTTTCAGTTCAGGGCCCTGCCCTTTGGTCTCACCACTGCCCCGGTGTTTACCAAATGCATGGCAGTGGTAGCTTCTCACCTGAGGCGACAAGGATTCCAGGTGTTTCCATATTTGACGACTGGCTCCTCACAGCTCCCACCAAGCATCTCCTTCTGATGGCCAGAGATTATACTTTTCGCTTTGTCAAAACTGGGTATTTCAATAAATTGAAAAGTCTGTTTTGTCGCCTTGTCGCATTATTACCTACATAGGCGCAAATCTAGATACTATAAACATGTCTGCAAGGCTAACACACCAAAGGATATCAGACATTCACAAATTGGTGTCACTCCTTCTCAACAACAACAGAATCAAAGCCAGGTTAGTTCTAAAGGTGTTGGGAATCATGGCAGCGACCATACCTCTCCTTCCATTAGCCAGATACCACATGCGGATCCTTCAGTGGATGCTTTTTACTCAATGGTCATACCAGGAACTTCCAATGTCTCACACCATTGTGATCACGGCGTGCAAAAGCATCTCATGGTGGATGTCTTCCCCCCAGCTCCTGTTGGGAAGACCCTTTGTTCCACCTCCTCCGGTTGCTACACTGACAACGGATGCCTCCCTGATCGGGTGGGGGGGGCATTATCAGGGCAGGACAGTCCAGGGCACATGGCAACCAAACGAATGCCACTTGCACATAAATGTTCTGGAGATGAGAGCAGTGCTTTAGCGTTGCAAGCCCTTCAAGACTCTCTTCCCTTGGGAACAATTGCAATCCAGACAGACAATATGTCTGTAGTGTGGTACATCAACAAACAAGGCGGAACCAGATCATACCCCTGTGTCGAAGCACTCAGACTGTGGCAATGGCCATTTCTTCTCAGCGTTTTCTGATAGCAACGGACATCCCGGAAGTCCAATCACATTGCGGACAAGTTGAGCAGAGCTATACTCATGCCTCACGAGTGGTCTCTGAAAGACTCTGTAGTGAGAGAAATTTTTCTCAAGTGGGGTCAGCCTTGCTGCATCTTTCCGCTACTCCCAAAACAGCAAGTGCAGAGAATATTTCACTCTATTCCCTTTACCAGGCCAACCCAGCAGAGACGCTCTAGTCCAAGTTTGGCCCGGGACTTCTGTATGCATTCCCCTTTCCCACTGATCTCTCAAGTAATTCAGAAAGCTATCGCTCAGAAGGCATCCTTGATCCTCATTGCTCCTTACTGGCCTCGACAAGTGTGGTTCCCCTTTCTACATCGTTTCTTGAGCGACCGTGGAATCTGGACCTAGTTCCAGATCTTTTGATCCATCAGTCGGGTCAGTTTCATCGCTCCCTCCCTCTCTGAACCTCACTGCTTGGTTCCTCCAGTTCCAACCGTAGCCAGGCTTCCTCAATTATCTCACTCTGTTAGAGATATATTGATAGCTTCCCATAAATCTTCCACTCGAAAGATTTATTTGAGTAAATGGAACGCTTCTCATATTGGGCACAAGGAAAGGACATAGATCCTTTCACCGCTTCCATCCAACTAGTCCTTGATTTTCTAGCTGAACTCTTCCATGCAGGTTCATCTCCTCTACACTTAAAGTTCAATTGGCAGCTATTTCTAACTTTCATGTGGGTATTTCTGAATCTGCCCTAATGTCCCACAAACTCTGCAAAGCCTTTTGAAAGGAGTTTTCTTCTCAGACCTCCTATAAGAAATCCTCCTTCTCCTTGGGACCTAAATTTAGTTCTTTCTTCTCTGATTCTTCCCCTTTCGAACCTGCAGCTTCCTGTTCCTTAAAATTGTTATCATGGAAAACTCTTTTTCTGGTAGCTATTACATCAGCTAGAAGAGTTTCAGAGCTTCAAGCACTCAGCTGTCGTCCTCCTTATCTTTTGTTTCATAAGGACAGAGTATCCTTACGGACTAACCCGTCCTTTTTGCCTAAAGTGGTATCGGCATCAAATCTGAATCAATCCATTGATCTACCAGTCTTTTTTCCAGAATATTCCAATAGGTCTGAACAAAAATTACACTGCCTGGATATTCATCGTCAATTGAGGTACTACTTGGATAGAACAAAACAATTCAGAAAATCTGATCAGCTGTTTGTCTCCTATGCGGAAAGCAGAAAGGGACTTTCAGTTTCAAAGGTATCATTATCCAGATGGCTAACATCTTTGATTTCCCTGGTATATGAAATTAGACAACAAAAATTGCCTAATAAACCTAAAGCCCATTCCACCAGAGCTTTGGCTACTTCTTTAGCCTTCCAAGACAGACTGCCTATTGACACCATTTGTGCAGCGGCTACTTGGGCTACTCCTCACACTTTTATTTCTCATTATAAGTTGGATTTAGCTTCTAGGCATAGAGCTAACTTTGGTTCCACTGTTCTCAGGAGTCTGTTCCGTTAGGGCCACCCGGGACAAGGTGCTAGGGCGCTGTCCCATCCAGCAAGAATGAAGGCGAGATAGACAACTTAACATATAGAAGTTATGTTCTTACCATAACGTTCCATGTTAGTTGTCTTCTTCGCCTTCTTCTTAAGGCCCCACCCTCCTTCCCCTGGCCTGACAGACCTAGAGGAGTTGTGATTGTGACCTCTCTTTCTACCACCTCTTTCTTAGACATATGCTATTATGCATATTTCCTGGTTCAGGATGTAGGTCACCCTTCTTTCTTCCTGTTGTTAGAGGTGGATTCTGTTTTACAGTTATACTGTTACTGTTATAAGCTGGGGTTAGCTTACAAACGAGATCTGAGGTAACTCTCGCCTAGCATTGTGGGATATAAGGGGAGCCTCGAGCCGGTGGAACCAACTCTCGAGCTTTTAGAGTGGCCGTGTCGGAGCCGAGGTCGGCTCCGAACCCATCCAGCAAGAAGAAGGCGAGAAGAAGACAACTAACATGGAACGTTATGGTAAGAACATAACTTCTATTTTGCAATGCTGGTGCACAAGGACCTTCTTTTGCTTTTTGCTCAATATAAAGTACTACAACTAATTACTTTTTCCCTTTGCTTTTGCAGGGGGCAAACCCCCCTGCACCCCCCATATAGTCGGTTCTTGGAGTTGGTATATTCAAATAGCAGGGGGTGTGGGGGGTGCAGCATCTCCGAAAGGGGGTGCAGGGGGCTTTCCCCCTGCAAAAGCAAAGGGAAAAGTAATTGTTTATATTTACTGGGATCTCTTGTACAGTTGATGTATTTGACAACAATTAGTTGTCAATAGTTGTAGATTAGTTGACAACAATTTGGCGGTTGTATTCCAGCATTTGTTATGCTGAAACAGCTAAGCATGCACTTAATGATTCTTTAATCTTCATCTGTTAAATATTACTGCGATTACTCATCAAGATGTCAACCAGCTGGAGCGGCGCTTGCTACTGCGCATCTGTTGAGCCAGTACACTACAATATCGCCCCTGACTATAGAGTCACCTATTACTAGTGTATTAGGTATGTTATTTCACCTTAAGGGCAGTGATTGTGCGGCACATTTATTTTGTGTTTTATGTGTTGTCTGGTTTGTGACAGGAGGTGCAGGTTTTTTGGGTGTCTGCTTTGACGGTCTCTGATGCTTTTGCAGGTTTTTATTTAGAGCCTCCGAGTATGATTTCATATATTTATGTGTATTTTTTGTCAATACTGGTTTAGTAGGTCTATGTGAGGCTGGAGGTGTGGTGCAAGTGTTAACCTTCTCCTCGTGACTGTCTGTTCCAGTCTTGGGTGGAGAGAGTTTAGCCTCCAGTTTGGCTGTATAATTGCATCTCTCGCATATGTTAGTGTTTTGTGGTAGGAGGAGAGGGTTGTCTTTGTACATGAGGCAGTTGTAACATTGCCTCAGGATACCCAGGTTCACCAGCTGGACTGAAGAGTACACCTGAAAGCAGCCATCTCCTACAATGCTGACTGCTTCTCCAGATGGCTTGTACAGACTCTACAGAACAGCTTAACCAGCAGAATATCGCCATTATCTGCAAAACTTACTCCAAAGTTGAAGTCCCCTATAGCAAATCATGACAGTCATTTATAATCCCACTGTCACCAAGCACAAAAAGTGAAATTCTTAAAAAAAAAAACAGTAGTAATTGAAAAAAAAAAAAAGGCTGCACTAACCTCTTCTCCAACCTTCCCTTATGACTGTGAGTTCCACAACTAAGCAGAACTCTGTAGAAAGTGGCACACATATTTCATAAAAGAGTATACCCACCACCCCCAAACAAGTAAGCCAAGCCATGTCTCTCCACATGATGCACCTAGACAATATTTGAGTTTACTTTACTGCTTTGTAATGAGTGCAGAATCCGCGGTGGTGGTGCTGTGGTAGCATTGTCGCTTCACAGTAAGACGCTGTCCGATTCGATTCTCAGCTAGAGTGTCTTCTGCGTGGAGACCTGCATGAATGGACATACCTTCGTTGAAGGTTGTGCGTCAGGGCTGGTAACTCGGCACGTAAAAATCAACTACCAATCATTAGCGGACCGGAGTTCCGCTGTGGCGACCCATAACCGGGAAAAGCCGAAAGACACAAACAAACTTTGTAATGAGTGCGTGAATAGATTATACTGCTGAACACATTCAGATAAATACATACATTGAAATGCACAAGACATTTTTAACAGCTCAGCATTTAAATGTCTCAGTCAATAAAATGAAAGTCAGTACCAAGCCAGAAAGCAATGCAGTTAGCACCTCATCAAGTTGAATATGACCATTTTCACCTCTGCTGGCACCCATTGTTTAACCCAGTATGTTCAAGATCAAAAACAATTAACAGAAAGCCAAAGACAGTTGTAGCAATTTTAGAATAATTAACATACAAACCAGCTGACTGACGCTTCTCTTATCACAAACTGAAAAATATGTAACTATTTTTTATATATTCACTCAATGTTTTAGTTAATATAACAAACTTCAAGAAACTGAATTTTCAGTGGAGATTGGTATCTGCAGAAAATGATAATAAAGCTACACATAGAGTTGTAATAGCCACATTTATATGCTTGTAACAGATTTGGAAAACATGTAAAAAAATAACTTCAGTGAAAATCAGGGGAAGCAAAGCACAAAAGGAGAGCTGAGATAAACAGGTTGGCATGAGAGGAAACACATTAATTTAAATGATGTGCTTCCTCTGCAAGAAGCAAATTGCAAGATTTAATTGTAAGATTGTCACTTCACAGCAAGAGGTTCTCCTGTTTGATTCTCGGCTGGGATGCCTTCTGTGTGAAGTCTGCAGTCCTCCCTGTGTTCTTGTGGGCTTCCTCCACATACTCCAGTTTTCTCCCACATTACAGTGACATGCTTCTGGTGTGTTTCTCACTGGTCCTCTGCTGAAAATAGGGTCTGTCCTAGTTGGACTTTCCCGGTATACAAATGTTAAATAAATATGTGTATATATATTTTTTTTCTATACACAGACATGTATACAACATGTGAGTGTATTATTTATAGCCAAACTTAATTTAACATAAATGTGTTTCCTTCCTGAATGCATGCATTACAATTGATCTATAATTATTATGCAAGCAATTTACACTACATACAACCCCCTTCTGTATCAGTAGATGAGCAATAATGTCACTGCTTTCTGGAGTGGTTTAATTCTTTCCTCATCTTTCCTCCCTTGGAAGTAATCCATACCTCACATTATTTATCCTTACCACTTCACCCCTCTTAATTCTTCTCTTATTGATACCATGTTCTAGATGTCCACTTTTCCTACTTTCCCTAGACTCCTTTTGTCGACCCTTCTTTATTGTGAGTTGTTTTGTCAATTGTATGTCCTGTCTCCTATTCTGTTTAGGTGGTTTTCTACCTCCCACTTAAACATGTCAAGTTTTGGAAACCCCCCAGAATATATGCAGCCAAATACAACCTGTCTCACATCTCCAAAAACTGTCTTTGGTCCATGGAAAAATCTTTTTAAAGCTTGCTGGAGTGTAGAAATAGTGATGTAAACATTGACAGGCAAAAAAAAAAAAAAAAAAAAAACTAATGCGTATTGATTTTGTAACATATTTCGGTAATCTTAAAAATTCCTCCCATATGTTTTCTTATAGTCCTTCTTTTAGCTCTACTTCCTGTTTTTCCTTTCTTCTGTAACCATCAACTTTGTATTTCCATTATACCTGCTTTAATGCTTTTGCTATTAATCCCCTGTTCACTATACCTTTTAGCCTAATATCGTTTATTGCTTGTATTATGTTAGGATGAAAGCTCTCCTTATCTGTTAATATCCTGATCTTCAGTCTAATCTCAATGCTATCCCTCTGTGTTCCCATTCCATTGCTTGTGAGAGACATATTCATCCCTCTGTTCTCCCCAACTCTTCAAGGCCCATACTTGCATAATATGCAACATTTAACTTCTGTTCTCTGTGTTTTCTACATCCACAATGACTTTTTATCCCTATCTACTTGGATTTCTCTCCATATTTTTAATCCTGATTCCTTTACTAAATCTGTTACTGCTTTAGTCATTTCCCCCAGTAATTGGACTTCATACTCCCTATTCTCAATGAAATTCTTTCTCACTTCTCAAACCTCTTATCTTCTCCCATATCATCTCCTTCCAATCTGCCCTGTATGTTGTGTACATTATTTCTCAGCACATTGTCTGTTTGACATGTTTATAGATAGTGTGCTACTTCCTGCATACACAGACCTCCTTCATCTATTGGTGTTCTTATCACTTCCCAAGACATTATTGCCTCTACTCCTATTTCATTGCCAAAGCCAAGAACAATCTTCCTGCAAATATTGGAGCAAATGACAACTTTTTGTCATTTGAAAATGTATTGAAAGAATTCTTAAGCAAAGCATGGATCTGTTCATACTCTAATCCCACTTAATACTCTATCCCTTCAACTTAACAACCTCTTCAACAACCTTTGCTCCTCGGTATACTTTAACTACATTCTCCCTAGCCTAATTCTGTTTTCCATTTTTACATATGCTTTACATACCTCTTTGTACCCCTTTCTCCCCTCTCTTCACATACCAACTACTCTTTTGCACACTCCATATTTCCCTTCACTCTCTCAGCTTCTCTTCTGTGCTTCTCCTATTGTTATCTGTCCTTTCCTTTTTCCTTTTCTGAAAATTAATCTAGTTGTCATAAAATTTCTTCATGTAACCTTGTAATTATCTGACATATTTCTTCTTTTGCCTCTTACCTTTCAATTTTCAACATGCATATTTTATATTATACATATATCTACGAATTCTGCAATAATTATTTACCTTGAAGCTTTTATCCACAGGGCTCTGTTGAAAGTGGGATCCTTGGACCCCAGTCTAACTTTCCTGGTAAGCAAATGTCAAATAAATATATAAATAATCTTGCAAACTCAGAATTACAACAGCAAACTGCAGAGCCAAGCATTTTACCCACAGACAATCCCCATATCCACTGCCTACCCACAACAACTGGCTTGGCACTGCCAGGATAAAACATGGTTAATTTAATGTACTTTAGCACATGCAAACAGTAAAAGCAACCTCTATTCAATCTTGTTTCACCCAAATACACATTGGTTTTGTAAAGTCAGAATTACAACAGCCAACAGCAAGGGAAATAATTTCATGCACAGGCAGTTCACATCCCCCTTGCCTGCTGACTGTATCTGGTTTGAGTCTGCCATATTTAAAAAAGATAATGGATTACATTTATATTTTTCTTTACATAGACAGTAGTCACATTTATTCCATCTTGCTTCACATAAAACAACTGTAGTTCTACAAAGCCAACAGCAAACAGAAGGGCTAGTTATTTCATCCACAGACAGCTACCATATCCATTACATAACAACAGTACCTTATTACATTATGGTATCTGTGAATCAAAAATACATTAATTACAGGTGGCATTCCAGCTTGCTTCACCTAATTATGCATTAGCCCTGCAAAGTTGCAATTACAACACACAGCAGGGACAATTATCTCATACACAGACAGCCCCTATACCCTTTGCCTCTCCACATCAACTGGTTTGATCCTGCCAAGTTCAAAAAATGGTTACTTTGATATATTTTTTCTCTCATATAAGCATTAGCTATGACTTCTATTCCACCTTGTTTCACCCAAATACATGTAAGACCTGCAAAGCTGGAATTGCAACAACAAAGCCAATAATTTTATACCCAGACATCCCCAATCTCTACTGCTTAAGCACAGTATCTGGTTTAAGACCAACATGTTAAATAAAGAAAATAATGACTTCATTAACAACTTTTCACATAGACAGTAGTCACAACTTGTATTCCGTCTTGCTTCACCTAAATACATATTAGTTTGGCAAAACCACAATGATAACAGCAAACAAAAGGACAGTCATTACTTCCACTAGCAGAATGCATATCCACTGCCTAACAGATGTATCTGGTTTGACCATGCCAGAATGAAAATATTAATAATATTGGTTACATTAACATATATTTGCTGCACAGAAATAATATCTACAATTTGTCTTCTAGCTTGCTTCAACCAAATGCAAATTTGTCTTGCAAATCCAGAATTACAGTAGCAAAGAGGAGGGCCAGTCATTCCATTCAGAGACAGTCCTCATACCTATTGTATAACGATGGGTTCCGGTTTCACCCTGAAAGGATAAAAAAAGAAATTCTCTCTCTCTCTCCTCTCTCTCTCTCTATATATATATATATATATATATATATATATATATCTGTGTGTGTGTGTGTGTGTGTGTGTATATATGTATGTGTGTGTATATAAATATATATATATATATATATATATATATATATATATATAGATCTGTATAAAATACATGCACATGTTATTGGTTTACAGAATCAGTCTTCACAGCTTGTATTTGAGCTTGATTCACCAAATGTGTACTAGTCCTGCAAAGTTAGAATTAAAACAGCAGGTTCAACCATTTCCCATTTCATCCACAGACAGAACCTGTCCGTATTGCCTTCCCACAGTATCTGGTTTGACCCTGCAAGGTTAAAATAATGGAAAAAAGAAGTTATGTCTTGCCATAACGTTCCATCTGTATTGTTGATTCTCGTTCAGTCATTACGTGTGGGTAGTCGGTTCCAACCTCGGAACCGAGCCGGCCATCTTCCAAGCTCGCGCCAGCTACAAACTCTCGAGCTAAACTCTTACCCAGAATTCCCCTCTCCCTGTTACCTCAGATTGAGTTTGCAAGTCAAAAGAAGGTAGAAGCTACCTCTGGTCAAATGACCTAACAGAACCGGATGGTGGGATCCACTAAAAGCCACAGGAGGGGGAAGGAGGGAGGGTCGTAATGACTGAACAAGGATCAACAATACCGATGGAACATTATGGTAAGACATAACTTCTTTATCTGATATTGTTAATCCTCGTTCATTCCTTATATGTGGGACAGAGTCCCCAAGCTACCTTTATTCCTGGGTGGCTCTCATGGAAGGACATTCCTGAGCACCATAGAACCAAAAGATGCTCTTCCCCTGGAGGCCAAATCCAACTTGTAATGATTGATGATGAATGTATGAGGACTAGTCCTAGTTGCAGCTGCACAAATGTCATATAAAGAGGCTATGGCATGGAAGGCAGCAGAAGTTGCCACCGACCTTGTAAAATGAGCCTTTATGGTAATAGTTAATGGAATATTACATTTTCTATAAATGAATGTTACGCAGTCTTTTATCCATTTAGCCAATGTGACCTTAGCAACAGCACATCCTAATCTAGGTCCAGAATAGGCCAAAAATAACTGGTCTGATTTACAAGAAGCCTTAGTCCTGTTCAAGTAGAAGTGAATTTGCCTGTGAATATCTAGGGTATGTAGGCAGTACTCCCCTCTGTTTGAATGATTGGAGAAGAAAACTGGCAATTCAATGGTTTGTTTAATGGACATTTCAGAGATCACTTTTGGCAAAAAGGAAGGATTAGTTCTCAATGACACTCTCTCTCTATGAAAAATCAAATATGGTCTCTTGATGCATAAGGCTTGAAGTTCAGAGATATGTCTGGTAGAAGTAATGGTGACCAAAAACAAGGTTTTCCTTGACAAATATTTGAGGTCGCAAGAAGAAGCTGGTTCGAAAAGTGGCATTGTCAAAGCTTGTAGGACTAATGACAGGTCCCATGGTTGAGTAGGTTCTCTAAAAGGGGATTTTAGATGATTCATTCCTTTTATGAAAGTCTTGCATAATTTGTGTGACATAAGAGAAGAGTCTTGGACACCATCATGAAAAGTAGATATTGCAGCCAAATGAACTCTAATGGTAGAGGCAGATAGACCGCATTGAAATATGGTAGACAGATATTCCAGTACTATTGATACTGGTGCTGAAAAAGGATCTTCCTGTTTTTCTTTCAGCCAAATAGTAAATCTTTTCCACTTGCTGAGATATGTAGTTTTGGTGGAAGACTTATGAGATGCAATAAGAATGTCAAGTACTGGCAAAGATAGATCATTCTGCCTGGCAGTCAAAGGAATTGGAGGAGCCAAGCTGTGAACTTCAGGCTGTTCAAATTGGGGTGAATCAGATTCTGCGGATGGGCGATCAGCCCCGGGGTTGGATGGAGAATCCACGGTTGCTCTAGCAGGTGAGGCCAAAGGAAGGGGAACCAAATCTGACGAGGCCAATATGGTGCTATGAGGATTACTTTGCTCTTCAACCGGCGGGCTTTCTTCAGAAACTGGGGAATGAGGGGGAGAGGTCGAAATGTATAATGTAGACCTGAGGGCCAATCGTGGACTAGAGCATCCCTGGGTGACTGTCCCAGAGGGGGAATCAGGGCGAAATAGTTGCTGCATTTGTAGTTGGTCAGGGACGCAAAGAGGTCGCAGCAAGGAAGACCCCAGAGGTTGAAAATCTCCGCCGCTATCAAAGGATTCAGGGACCATTCATGAGATTGTAGAATACACCTGTTGAGTCTGTCTGCTATCACGTTGGAACTCCCGGGAATGTGCGTTGCTAGAAGAAAGCGATTGGTAGCCATGACCCATTGCCATATCCTCATGGCCTCTTGACAGAGTGGGTAAGATTTGGTTCCACCTTGTTTGTTGATGTACCAGACCACCGCCATGTTGTCTAATTGTATCGCAGTAGTCCCAGACGGCATCAGGGGATGGAATGCTTGCAACGCCAGAAGCACCGCCCTCAGCTCTAGAACATTTATATGCAGATGGGCCTCCATTTCGGACCAAGTACCTTGGACTGTCTGTCCCTGAAATAGCCCCCTCCACCCCATCAGGGAGGCATCCATGGTCACTGTAGCCTTGGGCTGTAGGGGGGAGAAGGGGCGAGACCATTGTGACAGATTGTGTGCCATCCACCAATTTAAATCTTGCTTGCACCTGTGAGTTACCCAAATCTTGGCTGAAAGAGGGTACTGAAAGGGATACCATTGGGTGAGCAGTAGCCATTGTAGAAGCCTCATGTGAAACCTGGCCAGGGGGACAATAGTAATGGAGGCTGCCATGGAACCCAACAACTGGAGAACAGAATGAGCTGTTGATTTCTCCCTTGAAAGGATTGGAATCAGTTGCTGCTTTATCCTTACAATTCTGTGCTCCGGAATGGATGCTCTGCAATTATTTGTGTTCAAGATGACCCCTATGAATTCTGTGGACTGAGATGGGGTGAGATTGGATTTTTGCCAGTTTATGGTTATGCCTAGCCTTTCTGCAGTGAGAAGAGAATATGCCAGGGCTTCTTCCAATAGATGTCTGGTGGGGGCGGAGATGAGCCAGTCATCTAAGTATGGAAACACCTTCAATCCTTATAGTCGCAAGTGAGCTCTGGCGACTGCCATGCACTTTGTGAACACTCTGGGGGCTGTAGCGAGTCCGAAGGGCAGTACTCTGAACTGGTAATGACTGGCTCCCACACGGAAGCAAAGGAATCTTCTTGATGGTCTGTCCACTTTTATGTGGTAGTACACATCTTGAAAATCTGTCGAGCACATCCAATCATCTTTTTCCAAATGCAGAAAGATAGACTGTATTGTGACCATCCGGACTTTCTGCACTTTTACAAACTTACTCAATACACTGAGATCCAAAATTGTTCTCCAGTTCCCTTTTTTTTTTTTTTTTGACACCAAAAATAGTCTTGAGTAGAATCCGGATCCTATCTGATCTGGAGGGACTATTTGGATGACTCTTTTTATTAGCAGCTTTGAAATCTCTAATGCTGCTTCTTCCCTTTGACTGGGTGGAATGTCGGGTAAGCTTGTTAGAGGAGCGGGACAAAGGTCGAAAGGGTATATGATAACCTGTGGTTATTTATCCTTTGTACCCAAGAATCAGTGGTAATCGTTAGCCAGGCAGGAGGGTACAAAGAGAAACGACCCCCAGCCACTTCCAGAGGAAAGCAGTTGGGCTGCTCTTCACGAGTGCTGGTAGGATTGGCCAGGGAAAGAATCCTTGGAACCCTGGTTACGCAGACCCCCTCTGCCCCAAAAGGGGCGTCTTCCCTGTGAGTTTCCCCCTCTGCCTCCAGGGGAGAACTCGGCCTGTGTGTCACGGAAAGAACCTCGAGACTTTTTATGCCATATCTTCCCACTCTTTCTGGTTTTTGGAGAAAGCCCGTTGAGGGGAAGAATAACGGACACCCACATCAGAAAGGGTCTTACCGTCCTGTTCACATCTGGCCAGTGTGCTTTTAACCTTGGGTCCGAACAATGAAGAGGCTTCATTGGGAGCATTGAGAAAGGAAGCCTTGAAGGATTCCGCAAAATTATACAAGCGCATCCAGGCATGGCTTCTCAGAACAATGCCTGAACCCGCTGCTCTTGCTGCTCCTTCTGATGCGTGAGATATCAGGAGCATGGAGGAGTTAGATATCGATTCAATGGTGGCTAGCTGAGAGGCCACTTTGTCACGGACCTCATCAGACACAGCTCCAGCCAAAGTTTCAGAGCGCTCAGAAATTAAGTTTCTTTGAAGCCTGGTAAAATGTCCTATATAGTTCAGGGACCTGACTGCAATGGTCGCTGATGCAAAGGTACGCTTCCCTATTCTGTCCAGAGCGCGGGACTCTTTGTTGGGCGGATGGACAGTCTGGCTTTCTTCTTCCACCAGGTCCTTTTTAGTTGCAGCTGCCACCAACAAGGCATCTACAGGAAGACCTTTGGACCAATGGGGATCACTAGCAGGAGGGGACAAAATTTTATCTGGCCTCCGGGGAATGGCCTCAACGGTGTCAGGAGTCTTCCACGCACGCCGCACAACGAGCTGGACAAGTTCATCAGCAGGTGGAGTAACCCAGGAGGTAGGGGGCCAGGCACGAAAGGCCTGCAGTAATGCAGACTCTTCAGAGGTCAGTTTAGAGGGCTGCCAATCACCTCTCTGTTTAAGGATTTCAAGGATATCACCAAAGGATACCTCAGATGGTGATCGAGGGGACCCTTCCCCATCATCAAAGTCTGTGTCTTCATTAAGGGACTCCTCTGTGGAGTCCATGTGCTTCCTCTTGCATGAGCTCTTTTGATCATCTTCCTCAGAGGGAGAAGCTGGGGAAGACAGCGCAAAAGGGGTCTCCTGTGGGAGTATGTCCTGAGGCCCTTGTACCCGGTGTCAGTTAGGAGCGGCTTGTGTACATTGTGGTCCAGTGGATGGCAGGGAGAGTGATAGCACAGGATTGCCAACTGATGCAAGAGCCTTCTCCATTAGCTGTAAGGCCGGTCCACCTGAAGAGGGGTGGGGACCCATGGCAGAGGTCACCCCTTGCCCAAGTGGCTTAGCCTGCCGACCCGGAGTCCCTGGATGGCTGTGAAATGCCAAAGTACGTACACCACAGCTGACATCCTGGGCCATGGCAAGACTCTCCTGCCACAAAGGCAACTGCGGCTCCTTAGTGAGGTCCATAAAGGGAACCGTAGTGGGGGAAGACTGTGCTATATCAAGGGGCTTCAAAGGCAATGAAGGAGGAGAATAAGTAGGGGTCTTTGGTAAAGGGTGATCACCTCCCGAGGAAGGATAGGTCCGGGGGGCAGGATACCTCTGGTCAAAAGCAATTGATCCACAAGATGCAACACAGGGTGTTCAGAGAGGCTTCTAGTGGATTTCACGGACATGGCTGAGGGAGAGTCAGGTCTATTCAAGGACGGAGCAAGCTCAGTGCCCACCATGGGGGAGGTCTGCACTGAGAGCAACGGAGCTGTAATGGTCTGAACTACTGGTGTCTGCACAGAGGAAATCATTGGTGCCGAAGGCATGATCTGCACTGACGATGAGGTCGGTACCGAAGTGGTTGTCAGTGCTAAGACCTGAGCCGAAAATATCTGTGACAAAAATTGAATGACCGGTACCGAGAAGGTGGTCGGAGCCAAAAAAGGAATGGGCGTCGAAACATCCATCGATGTCTTAACAGTCTGCATCGACTGAACAGTTGGTACCGGTAAGGGAGTCTGAACTGAGGAGCTCCTCGGTACCAATGCGGTATGGGGCACACTAGTCGGTGCCGAAGTCACAGATGGCGATGATGGCCTCTGTGACGAGGGTCTAGGCACCGAAAGCGCTGGAGCCGAAGAAGTCAAATCCGAACTGGAAAGCTTAGCTTTCTTAGGTCTTGGTTCCTGAGGGTCCCCAGCTGGGGACGAAGGAAGAGACTTGGCCTTTTTATGTTAATCACTCTTTTTCTTATGGGATGTTAGAGGGGTTGAAGCCTCCGACCCAGATTTAAGTAGTCCTTTCAATATTAATTTATTTTTTCTTTCAGTTAACATCCTGTTAGAGAAGTTCTTACAAATCCCGCAAGGCGGGTCAACTGTTAAGTGAGGCACACCCAAGTAGTAGACACACAGGGAATTTGCATCTGAAGTAGGTAATTTATGGTCACAATCCAAACATCTTTTAAACCATGGACTACCATTTTATCTGCCATGGTTAGGAGGAAAGAAGGACAAACCAGAAAAAATACCAGCAATGGTACAAGAAATACCCAAAGGGAAAAAGGAAAGGGGGTAAAAAAAGGAATTCCCTCACATTAGGAAGAGAGGAAGAAGAGTTGAAAAGGATTCCTAAAAGGTTGTTGCTAAATGCGATAAGGTAAGATATAGCTATCTAATAACTTTTTTGTGAAAAAAGCTGTCTTAGAACTTAGGTATGAAGAAAAATATTGTACTTGGCTCAAGAGAAGTAGCTTGACACAACCGAATGGTGACGCTGCAAACAAAATCTGGGGTAACAGGGAGAGGGGAATTCTGGGTAAGAGTTTAGCTCGAGAGTTTGTAGCTGGCGCAAACTTGGAAGATGGCCGGCTTGGTTCTGAGGTCAGAACAGACTACCCACACGTAAAGAATGAACGAGGATTAACAATGTCAGATTAATGGTTACCTTAATATATTTTATCACATAAACAGTAGTTACAGCTTGTACCGTTGCTTCACTGAAATACATGATAGTCCCGCAAAACCCCAATTACAACAACAAACAGCAGGATCAATCATTTCATCTACAAACAGCATCCATACCCATTGCCTAGCTAAAGTCTTCTGTTAGGACCTTTTGTGATAAAATAATAATAATGGTTACATTAATGTATTTTTGTTTCACATAAGCAGTAGTCACAGTTTAGATTCCAGTTTACTTCATCCATGCACCACCATAGTACCTTTTTTGGCACTGTCAACCTGGCAAACCGTCTGACATAGTAAAACTAACCCAAGAAAATCTAAGGTTTTTAATGCTAAATACCAGAAGTCTAAACAAGAAAGTCCATTTCCTGCAATTTCTCTGCACCCTGGAGAATGTAGATGTCTGTACAGTTGTCGAGACATGGTTTAAGGTCACGGAAAACACCCTAGCAGTGCAAAACTATAATGGCTTTAGACCAGCTACTGCACAGGAAAGGACAAAAAAGTGGAGATGTCTTAATTTGCATAAAAAACAAACACCTCAAGGCTGGTCAAACAGTGTGACCAGCTTGAGCATTTCCGTGTCAAAATTACCTTAGGTAAAGTCCCATACCATGTCCTTTCAAGATATAGATCTCTCTCAATGACCCAGGAAACCCATAACACATATTTTTTCTATAGAACTATTTAGACTTTTTGACATTCAAGGAATAGTTGATATGCTTTGAACACATATTTTGTGGTGACTGGCTGGGCTAAGATTGAAAGAGGGCCACAGGAGCATACATTACAGTAGGCTAGCTTAAGGAGGTAGTCAGCTGGGGTTGGACAGAACCAGTCCATGACACTGCTCCACGGGAGGTTTCTGTCCTCCCTGAGCTCGCCTTAGGACACCTGCGTTACTCTTTGACAGATGTACCGCCCCAGTCAAACTCCCCACCTGACAGTGTCCCCGGAGCGGGTCCATGACACTGATCTTGCTTGTGGAAGAGTAACAAAACTGTTTATCCTGTTTCCTATTTTTTTTGACAGAATATATTTTCGAAGTACTTCTGGGTCATTGCAATGTGTTTTCTTCTTAGGTAATGGGACCCTCAGGCTTATCATTGTCAAGTGAAACAAAAATAGCTTTTCCAACATGTAGCAGCAAGGAGAGAAGAGACAATGGTTACTGTCCTTATTAAAGAGTATGGCTACAAAGTAACACTAGGAAACAATGAAACCACTTTCTTCTGAATGATATCAACACTGAAATAGTAGGCACCTTAATGGTGATACCATGTTTAAGCATGCGCAACCTAGTAGGTAACATCCATACTAAATACTTTCTTGCCATCGAGTGCAGGCCATATTGCAATCCACACAATTGAAGTGGTGATTGTATATGTTTTAATCCCATGCCTAAATACTGTGTTAGTTAATTCTCATTATTTTAGAATTACTTAAACCTGATGTCTGGACATGGTATTATGTTAGAATGGTGCTTGTAGTTTAACAGGAGCGTTGGTTTTACAGGGGTCAGTTTAATGGCCATATCTATTTACCATGCAGCAACCAAATAAACTACTTTTGTAAATACAGCATTGTATGGATTTGGTCATCTCTTCTCTCAAGAATAACTGCAGTGGTACAGTACTGTAAAGCATAGCTCTCAGGCATACCTCTTAGCTGTCCACAGTTTTGCAGAATGCTCTGATTTTTTTCCTCATAACTTTGGTCTACTTCTCGCAAAATTTGTGTCTTTCTGGCAAATCACTGAGGATTGAATTCACTAAATAATGACAAACAGTGAGTTTCAGACTTCATATCCTTCAGAAAATGCAAACTAATGCAATATTGGTGAGTGTAACAACTTTATAGCTTTATCAGAGCAATATTTAAAATGTGTCCCTGATTTGGGGCCTATCCCCCCATTATGTTTGTTTTTTTGTCAGAATTCTTGCACTAAGAGATTTAGAGATATACTCTCAAATTTTGCTGATTTTGCAGGCCATCATTGACTTTGTCTCATATTTTTGCACTCTCCTTTGTAAAAGTTTATATTTCTGGTAAATCACTAAGGATTACAATCAGTTAGTAATACTGAACATTAAAGTTTTAAACATCTTATTCTTCAGAAAACGAAAACTGGCATAAAACCTGACATTCTATTAACTTTTTGAGTGGATTAAAGTAGTAGTTAAAAATTATCTGTGATATGAGGAATTTATCCCTCATTATTGACTTTGTCTCTTACTCTTGAATGAAAAAGTTACAGTATATGCTACCAATAAGCAAATACATTGATGTTTTGAAGCTTTATTGGCCACAGTGAAGCTGTTATTTATTTTACTTATTTATTTTACATTTGTTGACCGGGAGAGTCTGACGGGATACATGTCCATTTTCATCAGAGGCCCAGGGAGAAAAGCTCCATAGAATAAGATCAAACAAGTATGAGATGTCTACATAACAAGCAAGTATTCATAGGAAAACACATGATTTAACACGATTCCATTGTTTTAAAGTTACAAAATACAATATTCATTGATAGTCGCAAGTTTTAACAAAATTCCATAGTTTATTCAGCTATTTAATATAGCTTTAATATAACTTTTTTCATTCAAGAATAAGAGATTATCAATAATGAGGGATACATTCCTCATATCACAGATAATTTTTAACTATTAAATATATTTCTGTTTTTTTTTTTTGTTTTTGTTTGTTTAATGCTATCACATCATCTCTTGGGGAGTAGTACAGTTGTCATGACACTTTAGATTTATCTATATCAAGCATACAGCAAGTGCTGAATAAGATGTCAGAATAATGTTTACTATTCTGTTCACAGAACATATCATTACTTATCCCAGATGCTGCATTATTTTTCCCTCTTTAAGTCACAATTTCCAGAGTTAAGTCAAGGGTGGCAAAATACATATAAAACAGTACCGTGCACTTTAATAACTTAGGTAACTTATGACAGGGCTGATGCAAGTTTTGCAAATGCAATGTGCACAGTTTAGTATGAGGAGCAACAGGTTTTGAAAGAAAGTCATATGAACTGCAGCATTACGGACAGCAAAAATGTACAGCCTGTTTTCTTTGTGTAGCTCAGCTCTATTGGTTAATTTCTAATAAATAAAAAAATAGAAAACAAGATGACACAATGGTTTTCATATAGAGTAACTAACAATGCTGACTGCAATGCTTTTGGCAATTTTCATTGCAGTGAGTCAACAGCAGTCACAGCAATTTGATGTTTGGGTTGGGTGGAATTTGTATTAGCCTCTTTAAGTTCTGCACTTGTATTTTGGGGCAAGTCTGCCTCCAAAAAATGTAATGGCTTCAAAGTAATAAAGAGAAGAGCCTTTTAAAAACAAATGGCTAGAATTCTCAATTTTAAGAATTATAAATCAGTGTCCCATGAACATGACTATTTATTTGTTATAATTTAATGGGTTATCCACAAGTTTTAGGCAAAATCAGGTTGGGTCTGTAACATAAAAGTTGCATGAGCAGATAAATTATTTTGATTCTAGTATGATGTGTTTGGTGATTGTTTACAATGGTGTTGTTTCTGTTCTGAAGTCTATCTTAAGCAAGGCAAAAAAGGAATCACTTAGTGATTGTCATATCTTTTGATCAATAATCCTATAATTCCTGGTAATAACCATGAGAAAAGGTGAACACAGTAACATAATTTGTATATAAGCAAATCTGTATTCACAGAACAGACATCTTCCCCTTAGTATATTAGTGTCAGCATTCTGTATGTTGACTGCACTCACTGAAGGTGCTCTCCTCACTCCTGCTAGGTTCTTATGTCAGTAATCACATTTATCTACGTACAACATCTACCTTTACATCTCTCACCATTTTCTGTTTTGCATTATGCACTTTTGTCAGTTGAGATGTATCACTTTTAGATTTATTTGTCATCTTTTCCACCTTTTATGGATGAACTGAGAACTCCTGTTTGATGAGTTAAAAAGGTGCTACCGCAATCGCAACTGCAAATACGGAAATGGTATCGGCATTTAACCGTTACAGCACTATCTGTCATAAAGCTGAAAAAAAAAAGACAGACCAAAATATAAAACACAGAGAATTTAACAGGGAACAAAAACAGGACAAGAACAGGAATTTAACCCATGGATTTAAAAGAAAATTGATGCCTTGGGTGGGAATGTACAACAGGTCAGGAGTGATGTCAGAAAGTGGGCAGTGATTAGCAAAGTGGGTGGCAATGTTTAGATTTAGGTCCAAAGCAAGGAACTGGTTTTACAAAGAGTATAGTGTCCCTTTAAAAAGGATTCTGTTATGGCAGCTAAGATTATGTGGTAAGAGATGAAGAGAGAAAAGATAATAGAAAAACCCAGAAACTGGACGCTGTTGTTTATGGATATGAATAGGAAGATAGAAGCAGAGAAAATGTTTTTAGTCTGTTTAATTTTATGTACAGGTCAGGTATATTTGTATCAGTCAGAGAAGTTGTGGATAATAATTATTAAAGAGAAGAACGATTTTATCGGGGAGTAGGAGGGCAAGGGTCAAGTGGGATAAATCGATCCTCTCACTAGAACAAGGTGGTTTAGGATTATCAGATTTGAAGGGATATTTTAGAGCAGTAATGGTGAACCTATGACATGCGTGTCAAAGGTGACACACCAGCATTCTCCAACACCCGAGTTACCAAAGAAACTGCTTTTGCATTTGTTGCTCGTGTGAAGTGCACTGAATTATTTTGTGTCAGGAGCCAGTTCAACAACATTGCTGCAGAGGTAAGGAAGTTATTAACCTCAAAGACGATTTTGGTATACTATCTCGATAGTCTGCAAAGGACAGTGCTGACATTGTTTTCTCTTTGTGGTTACATTTCTGCAAAGGGCAAGTAGTTTGCATTTCTAAGTGTGTGCTGTTTTACATTCCTCTCAACTGTCCCTCTTAACCCCCCCTAAAACTGGCGATTTCTTTACACTTAATAGACTTATTTTACTTCAGAAAATGTATATTAATTCATATTCATTTCTTCTGATAGTGTCTCATATTAATAGTACTAGTAGTTTTAAAACTGTCCATGTCTCTTTTGCTGAGATTTATCCCTGATGTATTGAGAGCTATACTGTTTTGGCTTTATTTTATTTATTTATTTATTTAGTTATTTTTGTTTGGTGGGGTGACACACCAACAGAGTTAAGTTAGGCATTTTCTGTATTTCTGACACACCAAACCCAAAAGGTTTGCCATCACTGTTTTAGAGCTACACGGTTAATGCACATGTACATAACACAAGCAGAAAAGTATAATTCAAAGTTGAAAGGGATGATGATGAAGTGGGGGGGGGGATTCAACAGATAAGGAGAGAGTGGAATTTTGTATGCAGATCCTTAAGGAGAATAACAGCAACTTCAGAGAGTATTATATTCATAAAGTAGCAGAAAGTACTCTGACAGGCCAACACAAGAATGGCGAAAGGAGGTTTTGCCATTAGGAATGACTGCAATTAGGAGTAAAGAGAATGGGTAAGAGGGGGCTGGAATTTGCCAGAGAAAACTGGCAAAGGAGCCAAGATATTGGGAGCAAGTAAACTAGACAGGGAAAAGTAATAGAATGGGAAGAAGTCAAGAAGACATTTGGGCTGCAGGCTAAAGAACACCTTCCCTATCAGGGACTGATATCAGAGTGTAGGCAAAGTAGGTGCAGTGTTAAGTCTTTGGTGATTCTTAACCATTGCATGCCTGCCATCTTTACATATACATATGTATTAACTGACTAGACTTCTTGCAGAACAGAGCACTTGCAGTGCTTTTTCTTAACTGCACTGTTGCCAATGAATTCTTATTTTGTTTGGACATAATGTGGTAACAGGTAGGTTATTTAGCTGAAACATATCTTAACTAGCAGTTAACTGAACTGTAGTATGATGGTGGAGGAATGCTAAATTGTAAAATTTATAAAACTTGGGGAACAAATTATTAAACCAAAATATTTAACTTGACAATGCATTGTTTGCAGTTGATTTCAGACAGAATGAAGGTCTTTCTTCATGCATCAGTTATCAATTGCAGCAACAAACAATTTGTACAGAAACTTACTCCATTCACCTTTATGCTTAAAATTATGAATGAAACCTGGCTATATCTGTTACTTGCAAACCTGTTAATATCAGTATTACCCATTAAGAAGCATTTTACGGTGTACATAACTAAGGTTTAAATCTGTATTAAAGTGTGGGTATCATAATATGATGCATAAATTGTAGCAGTTGGGAAATGTGCTGGTGATGTCCATTTATTTTTATTTAATTGCTGGTGAAGTCCAGCTGGGTAAGATTTCTTTGTAGCAGAGGCCCAGGAGAAAAGCTCCACATTATATACATGTGCTCTAGCAGTTACCATGGGTAAAGATATTTTGTATTAGCAGTGGTCTTAATATACATATTTTGTGATTTTTGTGATTTTGGCCTTGCTTACTCAGCTGGGCAAAACAATTGCTGATGAAGCCGGCCTTGCCTTTCACACCTTTAGACCGCAAAATGAACATGTGAAAACCAAAGGAGGTAGTGTTTCTATCTATATTAGCAATAAATTCACCTCCCATCCAGTTAGACTGGACAACTCCATGGAGTTACTCCAAGTCCAGGTTATGGTGGGTAAGATCCCCATTCAAGTCATAGTCAGGTAGAGATCCCCCTCCATGGGTCACAATGCCCACGGAACCTACTTGACCAAACTAGAGACAATCCAAATTTTGCCAAACACTCTGGTTGTGGGGGATTTCAGTTATCCCACCATCAACTGGGAAACCTATGCTAGCCCCAACTCTCTAGTGCAAAAGTTCCTTGACTTTGTTAATTCAAATGCCCTGAAACAAATTGTTCATACCCAGACGAGAACAACAAACATTCTAGATCTGGTTCTCACTAACATGTCAAACAGATGCACTGCCGCAGCTGTCGGACACAGTTAAATCTGACCAAAAAACAGTCACCTTCGAGCTGGCACTAACACCAGAAGTCATTAAGGGTGAAATCAGACTACAAAATTTCACCAATGCAAACTATATCCTCCTTAGGTGAAGGTGTAAATGCATTCCAAGCCCCACCCCAAGCTGAAAGTGGTAACTTTGCAGAAGCTTACACTCAAGCCCTGTAGAATCACTTGCATAAGTGTACAGATTCGGCTGTACCAGAAAGAATCAAAGCCAGAGCTCCAAGTAAAAACAAGATACTGTGGTGGACATTCAGCATCAACAACAAGGCTGCAACAATGCAAAAGCACCCTCCTCAGCCTCAACAAGCAAGTAAGACAACTTGTCAAATCCTGAAAGGGCTCCTTTGAGAGAAACTTAGCAAGTACAGCCAAGGATAGCCATAACTCCTTTTACAGCTATGTGCATAGCCTAAAAGGTAGGACCCAAGCATCTGCAGAACTAGTGACCAATGGTATCACACACACTGACCCCATAGAGATTTCAAACCAGCTAGCGGATAGGTTTCGCAAAAATTCCACTCCCTTATCCCCTCCTAACTTTATCACACACACATTCCCCCAAACTTTCTCCCCACCCTACATATCTGAAGAGCAGCTTTTCAAAGCCTTGTCCAAGGCAAAAAACACAGCCTCTGTAGGACCAGACGACATCTTAAGTTGTCTTTTAAAAAACAGGCTAAAACATGAACTAACATCACCATTAAGTATCCGTTTCAGTCATAGCCTAACCACAGGCTTTGTTCCTGCGGAGTGGAGAACTGTAACAGTTATTCCCCTCCACAAATGTAGCCTAGCAACAGACCTGGGTAATTACAGACCCATAAGCCTAACCAGCTTCATCTATAAGGCCATGAAATGTGTCATTATGAACCTCATAAATAAAGACATAGGCGACATCCAAACCCTGAATCCTTCCCAATTCGGCTTTATCAAGGGCATATCCTGCCTGTTAAATCTGGTGGTCTTTTTTTGAAAGTGTAACCAAGGCCATTGACAAAGGCAAATCTGTGCACACAGCATACCTCAACTTGACAAAGGCTTTCAACACAATCCCACATTCAGGCATTACCAATAAACTTAGTAAACTGAATGCAAACCCCTTAATTGTAAGATGGGTTGCCAACTGGCTCATAAACCAGACAGACACTATCAAAATGGGTAACTCCACATCAATCAGCAGACCTGTTACCAGTGGGGTGCCACAGGGATCGGCCCTGGGCCCCTACTGTTTGGAGTATACTTCTCAGAAGTTCAGGTCAAAACTAAGGGGTTGTGGCTGCTCATGGTTGCAGACAACTGCAAACTAGGTGCAATCATTGAATCCCAAATTATGTCAGTACACTCCAGGAGGGTCTCACACAGACCAACGACTGGTGTATTAGTCACAGTCTCAAACTGAATGCAAAACAAAATGCATCATTATTCTCTTTGGCATAAACAATATCCGTTCACAATATCAAATCAATCCTCCAAAGCTAGCTATGAATACAAGATTGCCAATGCTTCTAAGGACACCCACAAAGCATTCTATAGCTATCTCAAGAATCTCAGTGGCAACACCCAGATTTGCTCTGAGTTACAACACAATGGCACAAAAATTACAGAACCAACTGATATTGCCAACATCCTGGCAGATAGGTTCAGTGCTAACTTTACCCCCTCTCACCCTCAAAGGGCCCATATCTATACAGGAAGAATGCAGAGTCCCTGTGATCACAACTTCACAGGTAAAAGCAGCACTCTCTAAAGCCAAAAATACAGCATCCATGGGACCGGACAACATCCCAGGCTGCATTTTACATGAACTTCAGAATGAACTGGCTCCCCACCTAAGCACCATGTTCAATCATAGACTCACGTCAGGCTTTGTGCCCACTGAATGGCACACAGAAACAGTTATCCTGCTCCACAAAGGGGGAGCCACCACTGATCCTGGGAACTATCGCCCTATTAGCCTTGTCTGCAAGGCCATGACATGTATCGTCATGGAATTCATAAACAAAGACATTGGTAACCTCCAAACTCTGGACCCCACCCAGTTCGGGTTTGTGAAAGTCAAATCTTGCCTCCTGAACCTGGTCGACTTCTTTGAGGCAGTCACCAAAGCCATAAGACGAGGGTAAGGTGGTTCACACAGCCTATCTTGACCTCGCCAAGACTTTTGACACCATCCCCCATTCTAGAATTATAGATAAACTCACTAAACTAGGAATAAATCCCTATGTCACAAGATGGGTTGCTAACTGTCTCACTGACAGAACCCACACTGTAAAAGTTGCATATTCCAAATCTGACTTCAAACCAGTGACAAGTGGAGTACCACAGGGTTCAGTCCTGGGACCTCTCCTGTTAGCCTGTACTTCAGAGAAGTAGATACCAAACACAGAAGGCCTCTGGCTAATGAAGTTCGCAGATGACTGCAAACTAGGAGCTATAGTCAAGTCCCCAAATGATGTGGGCATCTTGCAGAAGGGCCTCACTGAGACAGATGCCTGGTGTCAGAGCCATGGCCTCAAGCTCAGTGCCAAAAATTGCATTGTTATCCCCTTTGGTAAAAACTCTGTACCTATGAACTACCACATAGGCGGCAGTCTTCTTAACACCAAATGTGTGATGAGACCTTGGGACCCAGGTTGACAGTAGTCTGTCCTTTGATAATCACATTGCCACAGTAATCAGGAAATCCTTCTTAAGAGCACACCTCATCACAAAAGGGTTCTCACCCAGGGAAAAAGTCATTGTTCCCCTCTACTCAACACTCATTATACCCATTATAGAGTACAACACCCCTTTTGGAATGTACCTCACAAGACATCTGCAGCAGCTGGAAAGGCCACAGAAGTACCTCACAAAGAGAATTACTGGCCTCAAACAGATCCCCTACACTGATCGTCTCAAAAAACTCCAGCTTTACTCTGTAGCATATTGCCTACTCTGAGGTGATCTCTGCCTAACATATAAAGCTATGTCAAGCCCAGAGCTGTTGGACATGCTACACCTAAAGAAATCCCAATCCCACCAAGCTACACGCTCTAGGGACCTAAACCTTGTCACCACAATAAACAGGACTTGCTGGAGGGATAGATTCCTGTCCCAGAGACTTCCCATACTCTGGAACAAGCTACCCATCTATGTCAAGCAAAGTTCCTCATTAACACTCTTCAAGAAAAATCTTGATGAGTGGATGAGAAATAGGAAATACACCCCGGGGATCACTTATGTGGCTCTGCTCGACAGGGGCACAGGAAATTAACCTTCTAGTGTTGGCGTAAGCCAGGGACCTTTGTTGGCTAGGCTTACTTAGGCCCTATGAACAATACCCTAAGTATACACAAAGTTGTAAGGGACCTGGGATTACAAGTTTACTGCAGCCTTAACTTCGACCACCATGTGTCTACTGTAGTAAGGACGGCTTTCTACGTAGCACACTTGATTAGTAAAGGCTTGCCTCGATAGCAAAAGTGGTTATAACCCCTTTATACTCGGGACTAATCTGGCCCATAATTGAGTATAATGCTCCATTCAGCATGTTCTATAAAAAGCATCTGCAGCAACTGGAGAGAACTCTAAGGTTTCTAACAAAGAAGATTAAGGGGCTTCAGTGGGTGCCTTACACAGACCAGCTAAAGTACTCTGTGTCATATAGACTTCTTAGGGGAGACATATGCCTGGCCTACAAAGCAATCCAAGACCCAAACCTTATGAACTTTCTGCATATCAGTAAATCAAATGGGCTAGTGCTACCCATTCCAGTGACCTAAATATGGCCTGTGACTTAAATGGGAGATGCTGAAGGGACAGATTTATCTCCCAGCGACTGCCGCATCTTTGGGACAGGCTACCAATTCATGTGAAACAGAGCACCTCTGTGACATTGTTCAAGAGGAACGTGGACGAGTGGATGGGGCACTGTAAATTCTTAATGAGGATAGTGCCCACAACCCTCCTGGCTATGAGCAGTCATCACTAAATTCAATCTTGTGTATTGACTAGCATTTTCATGGTATTACATTGGGATGAAACAGCTAGGCTTAAAATGATAGTCTAGTAATATTTTATGATCGAGTATTCATGTTAGTCTTACAGATATGGTGTCACATTTTTTATATTGAGTAGAAGGAATGTTGTTGAATTCCTTGTTGGAGATGCATGCTCTTCATCTGAATTACATACTGAATTACACTCTCAGAAACATGCAAAAACATATTCGGAGGCTTTAAATAAGAACCTGCCTAAACAACAGAGACCTCCTAAGCATACACCCAAGCAACCCAGAAACCAAGTAACACATACGTCACAACGTCAGTGTGCCAAGCAAAAATGGCCCCTAAGGCTAAATAACACACCTAACACACTAGTAATCGGTGATTCTTTCATCAGGCATACAGACGTCCCACTCAGTAGACTGAACAAGGAGAAGGTTACCGTAAGCTGCCTGTCAAGTGCCAGAATCCGCCACATAACACATGCACTCAGGTCACTCCACAAGTACAAATATGACTGTCATTGTACATGGCGTAAATGACCTAAGACGTACCTCCCTGGACTACATGAAAAGAGACATGGAGGAGCTCTCTGACCATGTAGCCCAGGCTGGTATGACTCTGACTCTGAGTAGCATCCTGCCCTCACCCAAAACGATGCCAGCATACGAAGAAAAAATGATCAGTTTCAACAATTGGTTAAACTACTGGTGTCATTCAAAGGGGATCCAGTACTTGTCAGCCTGGGATGACATGCTTGACAAGCCAAGTTGCTTCGCCAGAGACAGCTTGTACCTGTCGCCCCTGGGCTTTCGAATACTGGCCAAGACTCTTGCCACCCCAATACTGCCTTTTTTAGGCAAGGCTCAAAAGACAAACCTTCCTCCATAAACAACAATAATAAACAAAAACTGAGGGTAATGCTGCTCAGCGCCAGAAGTCTAAACCTCAAAATGCACGCACTCAAGGCTCTCTTTAGTATGGAAGAAATCGACGTATGTGCAGTGACAGAAACCTGGTTCAAGGCTCCAGAGAGCACCCCAGCACTACCAGGCTATAACACCTACCATACTTTAGGTCCCAAAACAAGGACCGGAACAAAAAAGGAGGGAGTGTGTCCATATTCACCAAAAACACTAACACCTCCAGGTTAGTAGCACAGCACGCGGAATCTGAGACCATCCCAGTGCAATTGACAGCGAGTAAATTGACTGTTCAATTTATAGCTTGCTATAGATCTCCCACCTTGTCTCAGGACCCTCACGCAACATTCCTGAGAACATTAGAAAGTATAAAGATTCTACCCAACACCATGCTACTGGGTGACTTCAACTATCCAAACATTGACTGGGAAAACTACTCAAGCTCAAACGCCCTAGCCCAATGCTTCCTTGAGTTTATAAACTCAAACGCCCTTGTACAGCTGGTCACCACTCCCACAAGAGGTGACAACATACTGGACCTGGTCATCTCCAACATGGGGAACCTATGTTCCACACCTGAGGTAAATTCGTCATTGGTAAGATCAGATCACAAACTAATCACACTGGACATCCACATCCCGACCCCCCCCCCCCCCAGTCAAGGAAATCAAGGTAAAAAACTTCTCTAAAGCCAACTTCACACTCCTCAAGACCGAGGTGGGAAGTTTCAAAGCTCCCAATCAAATGGAAAATGATGACCCAACGGCAGAATCCTTTACAAGTGCATTCTATGAACACCTTCAAGAATGCATGGACCGAGCCATCCCAAGTAAAACCAAGACC
The DNA here is from genome assembly GCF_019279795.1 of Protopterus annectens. Taxonomy (NCBI): domain Eukaryota; kingdom Metazoa; phylum Chordata; order Ceratodontiformes; family Protopteridae; genus Protopterus; species Protopterus annectens. The sequence continues at coordinate 483,841,770 of NC_056726.1, read as the reverse complement.
AACTCCTCAAAAAAGAGGAAGCCAGTCTGGTGGACCCCGGCCATAAATAAACTTTACAACAGAAGGAGGAAACTCCTGCAAGATGGAACAAAATCCCAAAATAAGAAGGCATCTCTGATTAACATCAGTAAAAAAACTGCGCTCCCTCATTAAATCATCCAAGGCCAACTTCGAAAGAAAAATAGCCAATGACTCTAAGGATAACCACAAGGCCTTCTTTAATTATGTCATGCTGACTGGGCTCATATGTTTTATGACTGTATGAAGTTGAAAGAATACTGGAAGTCAATTAATGAATTTTTGCAGGCTCTTTTTACAGATAATTTCATTATTTCTAAGTCTCTTATATTATTCAACACACCTGTACCTCAATGTGTTAAAAAGATTAAGCTTCCCTTGTTATGGTCTATCCTAGCAGTGGCTAGGAAAATAATAACTAGAAATTGGATTTCAGATACACCTCCTTCGTTCAATGAATTTAAAAATGTTATGAATATAATGTGTCATATGGAAATAAGCACAATTAGAATGAGAACAACTAGAAAAACATCACATTTTATTGTATGGGATAATTTACAAAATTTGTTAAAAAATTCTAATTTCAATAGCACAGTATTTTAGTTTAATTAATTGATCTGATTGTAGTGGATGTCTTTGTAAATACTTTAGTTGTTTTGTTGAATATTATAATAATACCTATTTTTAATTATTTGTATAAAATTGTTATGATATTTCTCTTATATGTTAAAACAATAAACTTGTTTTAAAAAAAAAAAAAGTCTAGGGGCAAACTCTCAGATATGCTCCGAGCTAGTGCATAATGGCCATAAATACACTGAACCAACCGACATTGCCAGCATCCTGGCTGACAAGTTCAGTGCAAATTTCACCTCCCCCCTCCACCAAAGGGGCTAGCACCCATCCCAGAAGAATGTGGCGCTCCAGATATCTCAGACACACAAGTAAAGACAGCCCTTGCAAAGGCCAGAAACACAGCATCAATGGGACCAGATGCTATCCCAGGTTGTGTCTTACACGAGCTTCAAAATGAACTAACCCCCATCTCAAATCTCTATTCAAACTCAGCCTTTCTACAGGCTATGTACCCAAAGAATGGCGTACAGCAACAGTCGTACCACTCCACAAAGGTGGTGCCACAACTGACCCTGGGAACTATCGCCCTATAAGCTTGACTAGCTTGGTCTGCAAAGCCATGGAACGCATTATCGTGGAGCTCATTAACAGGGACATTGGGAACCTCCAGACACTGGACCCCACCCAGTTTGGCTTTGTTAAAGGCAGATCTTGCCTCCTGAACTTGGTCGACTTCTTCGAAACAGTTACCAAGGCCATAGATGAAGGGAAGGTGGTCCACACAGCATATCTGGACCTCGCTAAGGCATTCGACACCATCCCACACTCAGGAATCCTAGACAAACTCACCTATCAACCCCATGTCACGAGATGGGTTGCCAATTGGCTCTCAGACAGAGCCCACACGGTAAGAGTGGCAGGCGCCATGTCTGACTCTAAACCAGTCACAAGCGGAGTCCCACAGGGCTCAGTCCTGGGACCCTTCCTGTTCGGTATATATTTCTCCAAAATACAGGCAAAGGCAGAGGGACTGTGGCTGACCAAGTTTGCAGATGACTGTAAATTGGGTGCAATAATTGACTTTCCAGCTGACACAGACATCCTGCAAAAGGGTCTCACAGAGACAAACACCTGGTGTCAAAGTCATGGCCTCAAGCTAAATGCCAAAAAATGCATAGTAATCCCATTTGGGAAAAACAAAGTACCTACAAACTACCACATAGATGGGAATCCACTAAGTACAGAAGAAGTAATTAGGGACCTGGGTACCCAAGTAGATAGCATGCTCTCCTTTGATAACCACATAGCCAAAACGGTCAGGAAATCCTTCTATGTGGCACACCTTATCACAAAGGGTTTCTCATCCAGATCCAAGGAGGTGATTGTGCCCCTTTACTCCTCACTCATTAGGCCCATAATAGAGTACAATGCCTCATTTGGGATGTACCTCACTAGACACCTGCAACAACTAGAAAGACCACAGAAGTGCCTCACTAAGAGGATTAAGGGCCTTAAACAATTACCCTATGAAACACGACTAAAAAAGCTCCAGCTGTTCTCAGTCGCTTACCGTCTGCTCAGAGGTGATCTATGCCTAACCCTGAACTAATGGACATGCTTCACCTCAAAAAAACGAGATCCCTCAGAACCACTCATTCTAACGACTTGAACCTATGTACAACAATAAACAGGACATGCTAGAGGGATAGATTCCTGTCCCAGCGACTCCCCTCACTCTGGAATAGAATCCCAATCCATATTTGACCGAGCTCCTCTATGACCCTCTTCAAGAGAAATCTTGATGAGTGGATGGGTAATCATACGTTCTACCCTGGGATCACTTCAGGAGCCCTGTTAGACAGAGGCCCAGGTTACTAATCTAATGGGGAGGCGAAAGCCATCACTCTGTGGCTAGGCTTATAAATGCCCATGGGCAGATAGCCTAGTACTTCCCTATGAACCTATGAACATATGTTATTAATTTGGAACATCTACAACTGGAGAATAGACTATGAGAACATTTTCTTAATGTAACAAAAGCACTAGTTTAGAATACCTAAATAAATTTTATGCTCTCTCTCAAAAAAAATGTGGAAAAAGACTGCAGGATCGTACCAACGTGTTAAAAATTTCCAGAGTTAGTTATACTTTCTAACTGTTTTAACTCCAACAGCATTAATTTTATCAAAGCCAGAAGTAGTGAAGTCACAAGAAGAAAGATCAGAAAAATGTATTTCCGTTGTGAAAAAAGGAAGCTTTTATATTTCAGTGATGGGGAACTATGCTGGGTTTCCCTTGATCTCTTATTGTGGTGATAAAAGAGACTAGGTGACAATTTAGTGTTTATGTCCCAGATTAATAACCACAGCAGTACCTGTCCATGTAATGACTGTTTTACTTGTTATATTATTGTTGAGATGTTTAGGATTGTGACAAGACAAAGTTCAAGTGCAAAGCACCACAAAAACCAACTGGTGATAGATAATAAAATCCACGAACTTCAGGCTCCTTCTTTACTTTGAAAATTTTAATTTTAGATTTAACTTTAAAACAGCAAAGAACAAGTAAAACCACAATAACTCAAGCGCTTTCACCTAGGCTCTCCCAGGCTTTTTCAAGACAAGTTACAAGCCATTTTCTTTGACCTTTTATACAGGAATGTTATGTGCAGTCATGTGATCAATGAAACATTTAATTGTTTAATTGTCACAGTTAGTTAACTCTTTGTTTCCAGAAAAAATACTTTTTAAAAGTCTCCTGTGTGCTGATTATGTTGAATACCTGAGTAAAGAACTACTAGCAACATACAGTTCTTAGTTTCAATATAACAGTAGTTTAGTTTATGGTGTTAAATGGTTAGAAAACCTTTAAGTTGTTTGCATATTTGCATTTTAAGTATAATAATGTATAAACCAAATTATTATGTTGCAGTAAGATTTCATCTCATATAACAAATGTATAAAAATATTTAAAACATTTAAAATGTAATGATACAAATAAAATAAATATAATAAATCTATAAATAAATATATTGGCTGTTTTAAATACTTAAAAACTCTGTCTCAACAGCCCTTTTAAAATACATATTGAAAATACATGCCATAAATAAGGATTAAAAATATCCATTATCAATACGCTTAGCAAATACCTATTAAAAATGCATATAAAAATGCATGTCAAAAAAATACATATTCAAAATACATTAAAAGTATGCATCAAAATACATGTTAAAAATACATGTTAGAAATAATTTGTGTGCAAGTCACAAAATGTGAACTAATAAACATTATAATTAGAGTTGTAATTATAATGTCAACATCTTGTACCAAGTATGTGTGCCGGATCTTACAGTGTTTGATAGCCATAGCCTCACTCTTCTTATTAAAATACTTGCATGTAAAAAACTTATTTGTAGATTATATACAACTAAATGTAAAAAATTGTTGTGGTAAAAATCTCCACCTAGAACGTTCTTTGAATAGTCTTATAGTATGCTTATGTTATAATTTTGCCCTTCTTAGTTTGTGCACTACTCAGACTTATAGCATCATTCAAGCCAGGGGGTCTTGAGGCATCCAATGTTAACTGCCAAAGAAGTTCTTTGTATTCTAGGGAAGATTCCAATCTCCACCTCTTGGGTTACTCTTCACTTGGTCTAACACTAAAGATTTTAGATCCATCTGATTACAATTTAAAGAATGCCTGTAAAACGCATTTGTTTCCTTTTGCTTGCTTACTTCATAAATCCTTTTTGCTAGTGTTCTTTCTGTTTTGCCTACATAAAAACTCAGACAATGTTGGCAAATTCCGAGATAAACCACCCCTTTAGTTTTGCAGTTGTAGTAGGCTAAAGATCCAACATATCTTTTCCTAGATTTAAGGTATAAACCCTTCCTATTCATAACATAAGGACACTGCTTGCATGTTTTGCATTTAAATGTACCACACCTAGATGGTCCTTCATTCTCCTTCACTAACAGATTGGCCTCAAAACAGTCTTTTAAATTCATATTCCTTCTCTTAATAAAATGAGGTTTGTTCCCTAAAATTTGTTTGAATTCTTCATTAGATGTTAAAATTGGCCAATACTTCTCCACAATCTTCTCTACTGCTGCAGTAGAGAAGTTTAGGATTGTAGTAGGCCTTAAATCTACTCAGTGATAGGGAAAGTAGAATTTTAGACAAGTGTGGTAAGACGGTCTATACATCTATTTCCTTGGATTGTCTATCAAATACACATAGATCGAGCAGCATGTAATGTAATGAGATGCACATTGATGCCAACTCATTCCATCCTTGTGACGCCTCCAGGTGCATCTGCAGATGTTCTTCGTGGTTCACTGTTGCAGTCATTACATTTGGGTAATCTGCTGGCAGGTTGCCCTCAGTCGGCCTGATTAATAAAGTCTTGGGTCCTGCGTCAGATGCTTTCCCTTCTTCCATGACGTCAGGTCGTCAGGGGTATAAAACATGCAGCCGACACCATTACATCAGTCTTTCTTGCCGTGCGGTGCCCGAAGCAGAAGCAGTTCGCAAGTGCTGGTCGGCCGACTCCTGAAATTTTCGTTTTTGAGTTTCAGAACCAAAGTCTTCAACTTAAAGCTAAGTATCCCATTGGGGAAACTTTTTCTTGCTCCTTACTGAAGTCAGTAAAAGTTAATAATTGTATTACTTGTGGGAAGCAAATACCTCATAAAGATTTTCACTTGTACTGTATTCCTTACCTAGGCACTGACCACGACGTACCTTGCTGTCGGTTTTGTGCTTTATTTAATCAGCACACTATCTGTCGTCGGTACATTTTTGCCTCTAAATATTTCGGTTCTCGGTTTAATTATCCAGAAATGACATTGGTTAGCCATCTGACTACCGGAATTCTGAAAAAACGCAAAGAAAAAGACAGAGACAGGCCATTGAGGTCCAAAACTGCTGACGATGATTCTCCTAAACCAGTCACCAGTTCGCCGGTAGTCAGGCGCTTTCGCAGCCCCTGATACCCGCTACTTCTGACTCGCAGGCCTTTACTGAGACCCATTCAGAGTCCGGTATGCCGCGAGTTGTTTCACCTATGGAACTCACGGATGTCTCTACCTTGGATGGGTCCGGAGCCGCTGTGCAGGCACTGGATTCTGAGGGTGTATTCAGGCCTACAGACTTGCATATTAAACCGACTCCACCTTCTATTCTAAGGCCTAAATCTCGATCTATGTCTAAAAAGCTGACGCCCAGGCCACATGTTCAGGCCCCTATGCCTAAAAAACAAATGATCAAAATGGCTGAAGATCTTATTACTCTAATCAGGGGGTAGTCAACCCCCCCTTCTAAGAGGCCTAGGACTGAGCTTGACTATGAATCTTCTGATCAGGACTCTGTTTCTTCTAATTCTTCCAATGACCTGGATTTGTCCATACCTACTTATGAGGATTCTGATGCAGAGTATTCCATTCCCTCTGCCCCCCCCCCCCCCAAGGACTTTTCTTTTGGGGATACTTTACATACCTTAAGGAAACATTTCCACTGGGAAAGTCAGGAATTTTCTGAATCTAAAACAAGGCTTAGGGATTTCCTTCTTCTACCTCAGCATAGGCCTTTGGCTAAACCTCCTGTACTAGACATTGTTGATGATGTGTTTTCGGAATCCAGTATGGCCCCTGATTCCCTGCCTCTGGCTCCTAGTAAACCTGACAGATACTGCAGGGTTCCTGAGTCCCACAAGTTCCTTTTCAAAAATCTTGTTGCGGATCCGGAAACCATTTCTCAGGGGCCCAAGGGCATTAAGGCTTCTACTGCTAAAAATCCTACCCCTTCTGATAGAGACTCCAGGGCGCTGGATAGATGGGGTAAAACGGTTTATACTTCTGCAACCTTGGCAATCAGGGCTTTAAACTCCCAATTTCATATGCTAAAATATCAACAGCATATTATGGGACTGCTTAAACAGAAAATGATGTTGATTTCTGACTGTGTGGAAAATAAAGATTTACAGGATTTATTGCATTCTGCTGAACAAGTTGGAAAACATACTTTGCAATGTGGTTTTGATTCTTTAGAGGCCTCTTGCAGGGCTGCTGTTACTAGGTCTGTGCTTAGAAGGCATGCTTGGCTTAAGGAGCAATCTCTGCCTGATCATGTTAAAGCAAAATTGTTGGATGCGCCTTTAAATCAGGACCGCCTGTTTGGCAATAAGACTGAAGAAGTTCTAAAAAAGATGGAAGATAAAGCTAAATCTATGCAAACTGTAAAAGATTTCTTACAAGTGCAACCTCCACAATTTAGTAGACACTAGCCTACTAAGAATTGGTCCTTTCCATCTTTTTCCAGATCCATTGAAGCCAAACCCAGATGCATCAAAAGCACCAGGTTTCAGTCCCAAGGGACTCTCAGAACTAAGCAATGGGGGGCCTCCACTTCTAAATTCGGAAATAACAAGACACCCCCCCTATGGTAAACAGTCTCAATGACTTTCCTTTAAAATTGCCAAGCACTTACCTTTGGGGGGAAAGATTGCTCTTTATGCAAAAAACTGGGAACTCATAACCCAGGACAAATGGGTTTTAAATATAGTGTCCCAGGGATACAGATTTCATTTCCACACGTTGCCAACACCAAGTGGGTGGCCAGACTTGCCCCCTAATCAGTGGGCAGAGGCCCAGAAACAAGTACTTTCCCTCTTAAACATGGGGGCTATTCAACTGGTACCAGAAGAGGAAAAGTGACAAGGTTTCTATTCCAGGCTTTTCCTGGTACCCAGAAAAGACAAATCATGGCATCCAATCCTGAACCTGTCTACTCTAAACACCTTTCTGCACATTCCAAAATTCAAGATGCTGACTCTTCACCAGTTACTTCCTATGCTAGGCAAATATACCAGGCTGGCAACTCTAGATTTAAAAGAAGCTTACCTGCATATCCCAATCAGGGAATCTTGCAGAGGATACCTACGCTTCAAAGCAGGCTACTTGCATTATCAGTTCTCTGCACTGCCCTTTGACTTGTCTACTGCGCCCAGGGTATTCACAAAGTACCTGGCTCCAGTAATTGCATTTTGCAGGCAAAGAAATATTCAAATATATCCATACCTGGACTATTGTCCAATTCGGTCAGAAAACCAGGCCATACTTACAAATCATCAGGCGTTTGTAAAAAGGGTTCTATCTTATCTAGGGTACACCATAAACAAAAAGAAATCACAACTGGTACCCTCCCAACAGATTACATTCCTGGGTGCAAGCTTGGATACAACTGCTCAGATGGCTTTCCTCACGCCAGAAAAGCACATTCCTTTGGTAACTTACTTCAAACAAGTGGCCACAAAAACCCTGCTATCTGCAAGACAAATACTGCAATCCTTGGGGTTCATGGCATCCTGCATTCTTCTAATTCCATATGCAAGACTGCATCTGAGGAAACTTCAGTGGTACTTGAAAAGTCTGTGGAGTCAACATTGTCACAGCCTGGAAACAATGATTCCTATCATCCCTTGCCTACGCATGGAGTTCCTATGGTGGGCAGAGTCCTGCCACCAAAACAAGGGACTGCCATTCACACTACCCCCTGCCACCCAAACCCTAACTACAGACACATTAGACTATGCATGGGGGGCTCACCTGGCAGGAAGTGCATTCAGGGCAAATGGAACCCAAATCAAATGCACCTACATATCAATCAAAAAGAAATGTTAGCTGTACAGAATGCTCTGACAGCATTCAAGGACTACATTCATCCAGGACAACTAATGGCAAAGACGGACAACACCACGGTTATGTGGTACATAAACAAGCAGGGGGGTACACATTCCTAACCCTCTGCAGACTAGCCATGGCATTGTGGAATATGGCCTTGAGCTACCAAGTGCAACTACAAGCTCAATTCCTGCCAGGAAAACTGAATACACTGGCAGACGGACTAAGCAGAAATCTCATGGACCCACACGAGTAGAAACTGGAACCACGAATTTTCAACATGTTGACAAGCAAATGGGGGAGCCCAGACATAGATCTATTTGCCTTCCCCCAGAACTACCAGTTGGACAAATTTTGCACAAGGACTCCTCACAAAAAAGCATGGAAAGTGGATGCTCTGTCCTTCAGCTGGAAAAACCTATCAGTCTATGTCTTTCCCCCTCTGCCTCTGCTTTCCAAAGTTCTGCTAAAAGTCAAACAGGACAAACCAAAAATTATTTTGATTGCTCCAGACTGGCCACGCCATTGCTGGTACCCACTCCTGCGCAGTGTGTCACAAATATCTCCATGGCACCTGCCTCAGACACTTTCCTTATGTCTCAGCAGGAGAACCAATTTCTGCACCCTCAGCTCCCAACATTGAACCTTGCAGCTTGGCTAATCACTTAAATTTACCCTCAGCATCCCTCAGCAAACCTGTGATGTATGTCATCTTGGAGGCGAGAAGAACCTAATACTAGAAAATCTTATGCTGACAAATGGAAAAGATTCTGTGCCTGGAACCAATCTTAAGGATGAGCACAGCAGCGCCCAATTTACCTCAAATTTTGCAGTACTTAACTGAGATGCTTCACAAGGGCCTGTCTTTTTCCTCTATTAAAATCCACGCTTCAGCTCACTATAACACAGAACCACTCCTCTTTTCTCATCCCCTGCTCAAACAGTATCTCAGAGGGCAAAGAACTTGAGACCACTCAGGAGAGTTCCTACCCCTGCCTGGGACTTTAACTTTGTTTTGGAAAAGCTCACTCTACCTCCTTTCGAGCCAGCTGCTACTGCAGACTTAAAATTTCTTTCTTGGAAAACAGCCTTCCTCTTAACACTTAGTTCAGCTAGAAGGATATCTGAATTACAGGCTCTTATGGCAGTGGAGCCTTTCAACATTTTTCATGCTGACAGGGCATCTCTGAGGACCAATCCATCCTTCATGCCCAAGGTGGTTTCCAGTGTGGCCCTTAACCAGTCCATTCATTTGCCAACCTTCTATCCCAATCCACAGAACAAAGGGAAACGGATTCTGCATTCCGTGGACGTGCACAGACAGCTTAGATTATCTACTTGGACAGAAGTAAATTTCGAAGAAATCTGAACAATTGCTAGTGTCATTTGCTGCTGGGGAAGAGGGGGAGGGTATTTCAAAACAAACCATTTCTAAGTGGATAAGCCATTGCATTCATTTCTGCTATAAGCACCATGGAAAACCTATTCCCCAGGGGATCAGATATCCTTCCACCAGGACTGCATCTACTTCTGCAGCCTTTCTCAGAGGTGTTCCTACCAGGGATATTCTAGAAGCTGCTACCTGGAGTTCAGTACATACTTTCACCAAGCATTATCTTTTACAAATTTTCTCTAAATCCAGAGCTGGCTTTGCCACTGCTGTCTTGCAGGGCCTTATAGCTGGTCCTAATGCTGTATAAATCCATCCTCCCAACCATAGCTTTGGGAAGCTATCCAAATGTAATAACTGCAACATGAAACATGAAGAACATAGTACAGTTGTGTACACTTACCATACATGTAGATGTTCGAGTGTATTCACTGTTGCAGTCCTGGTTACACTCCCTCCAGTTCCCTGTTTTTCTCTTCCTATACCTCTACATTCTTTTACAATGCTTAAAAGCATTTTTGGTGTATTTGCTTTTGGTTGGAGGTATATCTTTGTGTTTTTAATTTTATTTGCTCCCCATTTGGGGGGCACCTGACATCTGGGGCAAGAAAAACTGATGTAATGGCGTCAGCTGCATGTTTTATACCCCTGACGACCTGATGTCATGGAAGAAGGGACAGCATCCGACGCAGGACCCAAGACTATGTTAATCAGGCAGACTGAGGGCAACCTGCCAGCAAGTTACCCAAATGTAATGACTGCAACAGTGAATACACTCGAACATCTACATTTATGGTAAGTGTACACAACTGTACTTTAGACACCTACTGACACCTGCAGGCGTCAAATATTGCTTGTTCATATTTGCATCAACAATTTCAAAACCATGCTACGTACAAGGTTTTTAAAGATTTTATCTTAAAGCTTACACAATAGCGAACACAGCTGCATTAATATTTGACATCTGTCTAGTGCAGATAAATAGATATTAACTGTTGTTTTATGATATTAATTTATATAGATATAATTTTCACATGTTTCTAAATATCTCAGCAACCAAGTAACACAGACTGAATTCCTCCGCCTCATATGAAAGCTCTCAGCTAGGCGAATAAAATACTGCTGACAGTATGTGTATAACTAAAGTGGTTGCTGAGATGTTGTAAGTTGTTTACAAAATATTACAAATGTAATAGTTACTGTGTTTATTGTGACTTATAAAATTTGGTTTAAGACATAGAACCTAAAGAATACTACCACTGTAAAAAGAGTTTGTGCTGAAGAGTTTGACATTTACACTTCTTTAGTCACCCCTATAATCCCAGAGATATGAGCATATATTTGAAATGGGAGAACATAATTTGATTCTGACAAAAGGCTTAGGCTCCACCCATTGGAAGTTATAGTGCAGACTTCCTGAGCTCCATTGGAGTGAATGAGTTGAGGATAAAATCAATAAGCTAGTTCAGATTACTAAAAAGCGGCACAAGGTAAGTGTATATTTTGTATGTGTGTTCTGCAGTTGCTGCTTCAAGGTTTTTGCTCAGGAGACTTGCCTGTGTCTGGATCCATTGCTTCTGAGATGGTTTCTGAATTGTCCTTTAATCAATCCATCCAAGTACTGGTTTCTGTCCAAAGCCTGAAAGCAGGGGCGAGAGAATTTTGCACACTGTGCATGTACATAGGCATGTAAGATATTGTATTTTAAATATTATGCAGGTAGAACAGAGACCTTCAGGTGGACCTGGGTTTTACTTCCTTTAAAGCAGAGTGACAAGGTTACCTTAAGTAAACACTTAACATATGCCTGGCAAAACTTTATTACTGTCTTAGATAACAAGTATGCAAGACCTCGGCTTGCTAAATCACGTCTTACCCAACCAGATGTCATCTAGTACCACTTAAGTATTGTTTAGGAATGTCTCTGCCCAGAGTATTTATGAAGCTGCGTGCAAATTTATCCATACTTTCTGTTAACACTGCAGGCTAAATGTCTAGTATAAGAATAGGACGGGGCAGTAAGACATCCACCTAAGTAAAGGGTTCAATCCTACACCCCTCTGTGATTAATCTGATGGATGTCTTCACAGTGGATATGGTGCAGTTGTGTGGGGCAGCTCATCATGACTTAAAAAAAAAAAACATTGCTGCTGGAAATGCTTCCACCTTATATCTCTTGGTACTTTTAGGCCTCCCACAATTAATATGTATATATCTGGCAACAGAGGTGGGGAACTTAAACATAAAATGTTATGTCCTTCCATATTACTGTTGCAGTATTCATATTCATAGCCTAAGGGATCTCCTGCCAAGGATAGCCCAACATCTGACCAGTATACCAAAGCCTTTAATACTTGTAGGCACCGTACGTCACACATATGCGCCATGTGTAAGACATAGGGCATAAAGATAATGTACGGGCACACACAAATAACTTCTTTGCTGCTAGTCCAAATGCCATCATTGAACGTTAGTCTGAATGCCTTTCTGTTGTGTTGGTCAGCAAGCCATGTTTCAGATAAGTGCTCCATTAGAATTTCTACTTATCTTTCTTTTTTATTTAGTGCTGTTGGGTTCATGTCATCATGAAAATGTCAGTGTGGGAGGCAGATTCCTCATAAAGACTGTCATGACCAGTGTCTTTTCTGTTTGGGTGCTTCCCATGACTATATATGAAGTGTTCTTTTTGCCAGGCATTTGTCCCTAAGACCCTTAATAGTCATCTCACCTCTTTATTTACCTTGAAAACCAACGTCTTAAGCTGTTGCCCAAGGTGCTATGGTGGACTCTTCCTATCCCGAGGGTCAGCTGTTGACGAATAAAAAGGCCAAAAGACTTAGGTCTGATATGGCTATTGTCCAGCCTCCCCTGGATGTCTCTCTCAAAGCTAGCAAAAGCCCAGATGATCATCTGGTGCTTGCCTTGGATTCTTGAGCTGCAAACCCATCAGAGGCTTACATAGATCTGACTTTTTGCATGTCCTCTGAGGCTTTAAAAACATCTGCTCTAAATGTTGAGGGGAACCTCGGGAGATTATATCTGAGGAACTGAGGGAAATTCTGCAGGTCGTAGTTAGGGAGAGGATCCCCACTAGGCTTAGAGTGTCACCTAGAGTCTGATCCTCCATGGGTGTTTCATGTGGACGTCCTGCAGAAAAAGAAACAGAAAAGCAAGCAAGTTTCCCCTAAAGTTAACCACCCCCAATGTGAATGGCAGGATTTTACTCAGGGGTTATTTAATGCTTTAAAGGCTTTAAAGCCTCCTCAAGGAAAGTCTGTGGCTGCCTCTTCCTGGTCTTCCACTCTTAAAAGATCCAGTGAAATAGATACCTCAGATGCGGATCTGGATTCTTGGGAAGAGTCCCTGGCTTACTCTTCTCAAATCCCTTTCCCCTTGGACTATGATTCAATGAAAGAGGATTATATTAGTCCAGATTCTCCTTCGGGCATACTGTTCCTCGCGTAATGGAATTTTTTAATGGGATTGCTTTCAAGTCTTTCATATTCAGAAATGGCATTATGAGCTCCTCCAGATGGAGTCTCTTAAGCCTTCTGCTGTTCCCCCAGTTCTGGCTGCCCTCCTGGATACCCTTTCAGCAGCTTCTATGGCCCCTGATTCTCAGCCCCATGCTCCCGAGAAACCTGATAGTTTTTACAAGATGCCTGACAAATGTAAATTTCTTTATAAATGTCCTTTTTCTGATTTTTCAGTTGCACCTGTGTCTTCTGACAAGCCCTCCAGGTTGTTGCCCTCTACCAAGTTGCTTCATTCAGATAAAGATAGTATGGCCATGGAGAGGCTGGGCAAAAAGGTTTATACTGCTGCCACTTTATCCTTTTTAGGCCATCAACTACCAGACTCATAAGACCAGGTATGTTTTGGCCTTCCTTTCTTACGATTCCAAAGTGGTTTCTAATCTTCCCGAGGCTAAGGAGAAGGCTTCTGTCCTTTCCCTGTTGGACTCTACCTCTCAAGTTGCTTACTACTTCATCAAATGCAGCTGATGCCTCCTCCAGGGCTGCTGCCTTTGGTTCTGTTATGAGGCTTTACTCTTGGCTTCATCTTCAGGCTTTGGCTGTTGACATTAAGGCCAAACTACAGGATGCTGTTTTGGATGATAATAAAATTTTAGGTGCTTCTGCTGAACTTTTTAAGTCTCTCCTGATAAAGATAAAGCCTTGCAGGTGTTGAAACATATTTTCATTTCTCCTATTCCTAAGTTTCAGAGGAAATACCCTTCCAAATTAGCTTTTGTTCATAGGCAGTCTCACCCTTCACCCAAGGGAAAATGTTTTCTAGATGTGTGCCTCCTGCTAAGTCTACCCAAACCCCTACTTCCCAGAAACTTGCTTTCAAAGATGAGATGTGTTACATTTAACAGTTTGCTTCCCTTTTCCCTTGACCAGGTTCCCCTGTCCCTCAATTTTTCTCTGTCTCTTCCATATTGGTTAAACATCATGAAAGACTTTTGGATTCTGTCAATTATCCACCAAGGGATATTTCATGGTATCAAAATCCCTTCTTCTTTTTTTTGGCATCTCTCAACCTTCTCGGGAACGACCCCCTCTTTTCCCAGAAGTGCTCCATTCCCTTTTGGTCCAGGGCACTGTTCAAGCTGTGCATCCTGCCTAGGTAGGGCGGGGTTTTTATTCCAAAATGTTTTTGGTTCCCAGAAGGGAGGGCACTTGGAGCCCAGTCCTGGACCTTTCCTAGCTCAACACCTTTCTCAATATTCCTTCCTTTTGAACGTTTCTTTGTACCCCCCCCCCCCTCCTTTTTCTATCTCAGGCCTTTCTGGATCTCAAGGATGTCTACCATAAGATCCTCATCCATCCCCTTTTCAGGAATTTTTTACATTTCTCTTTTTCTTCCTTGCATTTTCAGTTCTCTGCTTTGCCCTTTGGCTTCTCCACTGCTTCAAGGATATTCACCAAATACCTCACTCCTGTCATTGCCTTTGCAGGATGAGAGGAGTACAGATCTTTTCCTATCTGGGATGATCTGTTCATTCAAGCTTCTTTTCCTGATACTCTTCTTTAGGATCTCCAGTTTACTATTTCCCTGTTGCAGAATCTGGAGTTCACCATAAACTTACAGAAATCAATTCTGACCCATTCTCAGGATCATATTTTCCTTGGTTGTAGGCTTCAGACCATCCCCATGCTGGTTTGTCTGCCTACCCCGAAGGCCTTTTCTCTTACTGCCTTTTTCAATCTTTTCTTCCTCTGGTTTCAGTCACAGCCAGGGAATTTGTCAGGGTCCTCATTTTCATGGCTTCCAAAATCCCCATGCTCCGTCTTCCCAGGTTCTACATGAAAAAGCTTCAGTAGTACTTCAAGTCATTGTGGCTCCAACGCTGGCACCCTCTGGACTTCCTGATACCCTTCTTTCCCTATTTCAAGCTTGAACTTCAGTGGTAGATTCATGAACTTTCTCTCAACTGGGTGCTTCCTTTCCAAGCTCCAGATCTGACTCAATAGCTTTTTACAGATGCGTCAGACAGAGGATGGGGGGGGGGGGGGGCTCCTTCAGTTCTCTCAAGGTTCAGGGTCTCTAACCTCTGCATCAGAGGTCGGATCACATCAATATAAAGAAGATGAGGGCCCTGCTTCTAGCTCTTCAGGCTTTTCATTCCCTCTCTTATCCCGAGCCCCTCAACATTTTTACAGACAAAACCACAGTAATGTGCTGTGTCAACAATCAGGGAGGTACAAGGTCCTCTGTTCTTTGCAGGCTAGCTGTTCAGGTCTGGGATGTAGCTGTCCAGTATCAAGTGATTCTTCAGGCAATTTACATTCCCCTGGAATACAATCTAATAACAGACTCTTCAAGTAGGTCCAACACACAAGCTCACGAATGGATGCTTCACAGAGATGTGTTCCTGGACATCATCCATTGGTGGAGCATTCTTCAGATAGATCTTTTTGCCTCGCCTCTGAACAGACAGCTCCCTCTGCTCTGTTCCAGAGTCCCAAGTCCTGTGGCTCGGAAAGTGGACACCCTGTCATTTCTTTGGAAGGAGTTATTTTTGTATACCTTCTCTAACCTTACTCTGCTCCCATAAGTGTTGCACAAGATCATGCAGGACTTTCCCAAAATCTTGCTAGTGACTCCCTTTTGGCCCAGACATCATTTGCTCCCTCTTTTTTTCTCTCTTGGCCAAGGGCAATCACAAATTACCTCACTGTGTGGATCTTCTGACACAAAACAAAGGGGGTCTCATATCCATTCTCACTTGTCCACTCTTCAGCTGATTGATTGATTGTTTTTATTTTATTTTATTTTATTTTACATTTGTTAACTGGGACAGTCCATGAACACAGGTCCATTTTCAGTGGAGGCCCGGGGACAAAAGCTCCACACATATGAATAACATGTAACAAAAAAACTACAAAGTTTACAAAGTATATTTAGATACAAATCCAGTGAGTCTTAATTAATAGTAATATATTCATGCACAGCAGTCACAATTAGTGAAAACAGAGAAATCTTACAGTAATAGTTTCATTAGTCTAAAGATATATATATATATATATATATATATATATATATATATATATATACTTACCTCAATCATTGCTGGAGGGTGTCATGTGTAAACCAACAACTTCTTATTGGGGTCTAAACCATAACAATCTATTTTATTACATTGTATGTATTTCTACAGTAATAGAATATAGACCTATCTGTTCCTCTTGAGGTGTGAGATAGTTAAGGTTGTGTAGAGTCTAACATAGTGGAGGGTCTAGCCTGGTGAAGTGCAAGACCATAGCCAGTTATTAGTGAGATGCAGTTTTAATGCTTTTTTGAACTGTATGAAGGATGCCATATTAGTTATGTTATAGAGTAGAGCATTCAATATTTTGGATACGTAATTAGAAAAAAGGGCATCACCTGCTATATTATTTGACTTAGTTACTGTGAGAATAAGTTTGTTACTGGAGGGAAGAGTTTTATTACTGGAGTGGACGTGAAGTAGGTTCACAGGTAGGTACTAGGCTGTTGGCCCTAGGGCCTGTATAAGCCTAGCCAAATGGTGCCCTGGCTTTCGCTCCCCAAGAAAATTATTTTCTTGTGCCCCTGTCGAGCAGAGCCACAGAAGTGATCCC
Source organism: Protopterus annectens (assembly GCF_019279795.1). NCBI lineage: Eukaryota > Metazoa > Chordata > Ceratodontiformes > Protopteridae > Protopterus > Protopterus annectens. Next base: position 483,824,995 of record NC_056726.1, on the reverse strand, counting down.
CGGGGTGAATTTCCCATCTTCCATCCAATCATCAAGATTTTTCTTGCAGAGTTCTAATGAAGCTTTGCAATGCAGGGTTTTTTTCTGGATGATATAACATTGTATGGGCCAGAGAGAGTTGGTTGTAATGCAGGAGTTGAGGAAGTTCGGTGAGTGATAGGGTTTTGATCCCCTTTTAGGCCCCTCTTTTCTGAGGACATGCCTTGGATCCTGCAGGAGGCCTGGAAACCCACTACCAGGAAATCATATATGTTCAAATGGAAACAATTTTCTGTCTGGTGCCTGTCTCACCATTAGGATCCTCTGTCTGTGGAGGTCCCTTTGATTCTCTCTTACTTGTGTGATCTGCTCCATGCTAGGTTAGCATATTCTTCATTGAAAGCTCACCTGTCAGCAATTTCTGCTTGTTTGCCCTTCACTCCTCCTCTGACCTCTAGATTTGAGGTCAAGCAATTTCTTAAAGATGGCCTTCATATCAAGCCTTCCAGGAAGCCAGTTCCACCTTCCTGTTACCTGAAGTTTGTACCCGAAAAATTGGCTCAAGCTCCTTTTGAGCTGCTTCTTCAGCTTCCTTGCAAGATTGTACTTAGAAGACTGTTCTTCTTTTGGCCCTCACTTCAGCTAAAAGATATTTGAACTTCAGGCTGTCATGCTTGTTTTTCCTTTCTTAGTTTTTCACAGAGACAGGGTGCGTCTTTGAACTACTACTCCTTTTTATGCCCAAGATGGTCATTGAGTTGTCCCCTGGTCAGTCTGTTCATCTTCCTTTCTTTTTTCGTTCTTCACAGTCTGCCAGTGAGAAGATGCTTCACACCTTGGATTTGTATTGATAGCTATGATATTAGTTGGATAAAACTAAAGATGTCCTTCTATATCACTGTTGCAGTATTAATTACAATAGAGATTCCCTGTCTAGGGCATCCCAACTTTCTGCTGGCATACTAAAGCCTTAGATTGTAAAAAGGACATCGTACGTCACAGGTATGCTCCCTGCACCCGGAGTTGGACATAACGGTGATTATGGGCGTACCATCCTCAGAACTTTTTGCTGCCAGTCTGATTGCTGTCTTTGATTGTCAGTCCGAATGCGCATTCTTCTGCTGGTTACCAAGCCATTTTTTCAGATAACTGCCCCACTGGGATTTTTTCTTCTTATGTTCCTTTATTTTTTGTGCTGTTGGCTTCATGTCCAGAAAGAGGAAATGCCAATGTGTGGGACAGATTTCCCTTAAGGACGGTCACAAGCAGTGTTTGGTTTGCTTAAGTGCTTATCACAGCCATAAGTCTTTCCCTGTTTGTCAGGCATTTGTTCCTAAGACCTTGTGTAGTCGTCTCTCTTTTTTAGCCATTTACTTTGAGAACTTGCTTCTTAAATTGTTGGCTAAATGAACCTTGGAGGAATCGTCCCAGCCTGATGGTCAGCCATCCATGAAGAAGAAGGCCAAGAAAACTTACATTCTTTGGCTGCCCGATATCCACCGGGCATCTCTGTTGAGGCTGGTGAAAGCCCAGAGGCCTGCCTGTTTTTTCAGTCGGATTCCTCTGCCGCAACTGTTTTGGAGGCCAGCATGGATCTGGCTTCTCACATGTCCCTGGAGGCTATGCAGACATCTGTTTTGGATGTTCAGGGGAACCGTAGCTAATTATTTTCAATGGGCCTGAGGGGAGGGTCCGCAAATCATTGTTAGAGCGGAGATTCCCACTATGCTTATGGAGTGTCATCAGGGCCTCCTAAGATCTTTAGGGCTGACATCCCCTTGAAAAAGAAAACTAAGCATCTTTCTCCTGCTCCCAGGGATCCTCACATGGCCGGATTTCACTCAAATCTGTTTGATGTCCTTTTGGCTTTGAAGCCCCCTCAGGGGGTCTCTGTTCCTGCTCCCCCTTGGTCTTATATTCCTCTTAAGAGGCCTAGGAAGAAGGTTTCTTCCTTGACCTATTCTTCCCAGATTCTCTGTCCCTTGGACTACAGTTGTGAAGGGAAGGAATCTATTAGTCCTGATTCTCCTTTTGAGGAGATTTCTTTTGTTAATACAGTTTCCTATACGATGGAGTTCTTTTAAGTAGGACTGTAACCAGGTCTCAGATGTCCAGCAAAGGTACTATGAACTCCTGCAAATGGAGTCTTCCCAAGCCCTCTGCTGTCCCCCTTGTTATTTCTGCCTTTTTAGAAACCTTGTCTGCAGCTTCTCAGGCTCCTGACTCTCTTCCCCCTGCTCCTAAGAAACCTGAGGATTGCAAATTCCTTTATAAGTGTCCCTCTGCTGACTCTTCTGTTATTTCTGTTGCTTCTGATAAGCCATCTAAGCTTTTACCTTCTACAAAGCTGCTCCCTCTGACAAGGATAGCAGAGCTATGGAGTCGTTGATTAAGAAAGTATATACTGCTGCTACCCTGGCCTTTAGGACTGTGAATTACCAGACACACACGACCAGATATGTTTTGGCTCTTCTCTCTCAGGGATCTGATTGTAAAGGGGAAGTCGCTCTTTCTTTACTAGGGTCATCTTCTCAAGTTGCTCGCCATTCTGTTAAATGCAGCTATGGTGCAGTTGATGCTTCATCTAGAGCTGCTACTCTTGGTTCTGTGTTGAGGAGATATTCCTGGCTTTGCCTTCAGCCTTTGCCTGACCATATTAAGGCTAAGCTGATGGATGCCCCTGTTTATAGTAAACATCCCTTTGGTGCTGCTACTATGCTTTTTTTTAAGTCCTTTCAGGAAAAGGGTAAGGCCTTGCAAGCATTGAGACATATTTTTGTTTCGCCTGTTCCCAAGTTTCAGAGGAATTGCTCTGCCAAACCTGCCTTTGTCTCGCCCTTCTCTCAAAGGTAAAAAGGGTGATCTACTCAAACTCCGACAGCTCAGAAGCCTCGTTTTCTAGACAAGCCAGGTTCTGTCTGACTGTCCTCCTTCCTCTCTCTTCAGTCACGTTCCTCTTTCTCTTCATCTTTCTCTGTTCCTTCTAATTTGGTTTCAGATCACTCAAGATTGTTGGGTTCTAGCCGTCACTCGTCAGGGGTACTACATGGTTTTGACCCCCCCCCCTCCCTTTCCAGAGGTCCTTTGGAGCCCTTAGTCTTGGCGAACAATTCAAGAAGTTCTGGCTCCTCAAAAGAGAAGAGATTTTACTCTAGAAAGTTGCTGGTCCCCAGGGGAAAAAGTCACCCAGAGACCTGTTCTGGATTTCTCTCTCATCTCAACACCTTTTTGAAAGTTTAGGTCATGTGTATGTTTATCAACCATAGGAGAAGTTGTGGATAGCAATTAGTAAAGAGCTAAAGGACTTTGTCTGTGAGGGGAAGAAAGCAGTAGTCAAGTGGGATAAGCGAATTCTTCCAGTAGAACAGGGCAGATTGGGATTACCCAATTTGAAGAGGTATTTTAAAGCTACACACTTAAGGTTCCTATACATAGCACAAGCAGAAAACTATAATTCAAAGTGGAAAGGGATGATGATGAAATGGGGGGGGGACAAGGAGAGACTGGGATTTTGGGTGCAGACCTTTAAGAAGAATGCAAAAAAGAAGCCCAGTGCCAAAGTGTAGCATAAGAAGTTTTTAATCAGACAGCATCATACCGGTTTCGCCAAACTTGCCTTCTTCAATGAATAAACATGCTGTGATAGAAAGATGAATATATATAGTAATTCATACACAATTTCCTGTTAAGTCATTTCCTCCAATATAAGTAAGAATAACATATAATAATTATAAATGATCATTTAATCCTGGTGAGAATAGACCTCTTAATTTAATTAGCCAGTATTTTTCTTTAGTCTTCAAAATGGAATGCCAGCCTAATTTCATTAGTTTTGTCCCCCTGGATCTTGTCTATAACAGTGAAACGGAACTGGGCAGTATTGTGTATAATGTTGTGTCTATATAGGGCAATAGTTAAACGTTTATTACGGATGTCACTATAATGTTCAGACATCCGAATACGTAGAGGTTGAGATGTTTGTCCAACGTAGAATGCTGAGCAGGTGCAAAGTGGCTAAATATACAACCCAGTCAGATCCACAATTACCAAAACATTGTATGTCATAAACTTGTCCCGAATTTTTACTTGTAAATTGTTTAGATTTATATATATATATATATATATATATATATATATATATATATATATATATATATATATTTATTTACAAAAAGTGCAGTGGCTGTGTAATGGTCAATTGATGGCTCATTAACTGTCCACCACCCCGCTTTTTATAGTGTGCAAAATACGATCCCAATGTTTTACATCTATAATACGAAAACTGACATTGATTCCCCAATGCCTGATTAAGCTGTTCACTGGCCATTAAAATATTCCAATGTTTAGACACAGCTTCCCTGATGAGATTGACATTACGTCCATAAGTCGTGATAAATCTAATCGGCTCGGATTCACCCAGATGAGTTCTATCCTTATATGTTAATAACTGAGTCCTATCCTGATCAGATGCCCACAGGTTCGCAGATTGTATATCCTGTTGTCTGTAGCCCTTCACTTGGAACATATGTATCATATCTTGCTGAGAAGCGCAAAATCTTCCTGATTATTTTTATTTATTTATTTTTATTTTACATTTGTTAAGCGGGCTAGTCTAGCTGGATATATGTCCATTTTCAGTAGAGGCCCGGGGAGAAAAGCTCCACACATTCTAAATTACAAAGAGACAATTTATAAAAAAATTTAGTACAAAAAGATTATACATTTAGTAACACAAAAAACAAAATACCTAAGGAACACACACAAAAATATAGTCGTTCAGTAGAAGCATTACAAAAAGTCAAGATTACCAACATATTTTTGATAATCCATTGGAGAGAAAAAGTAGAATGGGAGATAAGAAGGGAATTACAGAAGAAATACAAAGGAGGAAGAGAGAAAGAAGCAATAGTCTAGTGAGGAGAAGGGTAAGAAGATGGAAAAGAGGACAAGGGAGAGAAAAAGGAGGAGAGGGTCGGAGCATAAGAGGAGAGCAACAGGGCAAAGGAAGAAGGAATAAGTATAGTAAATAAGTATAGTGTAAAGATTCTAGTAGTGTAGGGGGAAAGATTAGAGCATATTCTTTTGATACGCAGAAACGGAGTCTTAGGTATGTTACGAATGGTATGGTGTGGGTGCAGACTAGTGGCATGTATCATGTTATTATATTGAGGATATTTCCTATAAACTCTGGTAGCAAGAGAACCATCCTGTTGTTTGATGACAGTCACATCCAAAAAGTTTATACAATGCATGTCACAATTCAGTGTAAATTCAATGCCCCATTTGTTTTCGTTTAAATACTGAACAAATTCCAATAGATATTGTTGGTCTGCATGCCACACCAACCAGCAGTCGTCTAGGTACCTTCTCCAAATATCCATCTCATTGATGTATATATTGTGTGTGATATCATATGTAAGATGCTCCACAAGGTTACCCCATAAATATGTCAGCATAGATCGGGGCAAAAGATGCCCCCATCGCTGTACCCTTAGTTTGCCAATAACATTCCCCATTGAAGTAGAAAACGTTCTTAGACAATACCTGTTCAGCCATACAAAGTAATAAAGTATTGAAACCAGCCGAATAGTGGTTAGCCCTCTCCAACCAATATTGGAGCGCCAATAACCATGTCCAGTGGGGAATATTATTGTAGAGTGCCTTGACGTCCAATGTGCAGAGTAGCCATGTTGGTTCAAGTTGAGTTTCTGATATGATCCTAAGGAACTTAGTAGTGTCCTAGATGCGTGCTCTCACATGCTTTAATAGGGGTTTAAGATAGTATGTCAAAAAATCAGAGAGTGGTTCTGTCAAAGATCTAGTGCCAGATACAGTAGGTCTTCCCAGAGGTTTTTCCAGGCATTTATGTATTTTTGGCAATAGGTATAAAATTTGTTTCTGTGGATCATTCACCATTAGTTGACGCAACACAGATTCCTTAATGATGCCTTCATCATCTGCTAATTTCAAAAATTAATCTATCTCCTTTTTGAAGTTGGATGTGGGATCAGTGGGCATATGCATATAGTGCTGAGAGTTAGACAATTGCCCATTTTCCTCAGCCAGATAATAAGCTGTATTCATAATAACAACTGCCCCGCCCTTATCTGCAGGAATGATTTTCTTTTTCTTCTTTTGGATGTACATGTTCTTTTCTTCTTTTGGATGTACATGTTCCCTCTTTTTTCCTTGGACTGTTGTTCCTCCTGAGGCTTTTCAATTCTGAGGGTGGTATGTTTGTACATCACCTTTATGCCTTACTGCAGGCACGGGGCGCATACATGTGACATGTGATGTCCCTTTTACAACCTAAGGCTTTGGTATGGTGGCCAGACATCGGGTTTCCCTAGACAGGGAATCCCTGTTGTAATTGTGACACCCCATCACTGGCCCAGTAATCGAGGAGCCTCAATCCTCACCACTGGCAACGGTGGGGACGTGCATTGGGAGGATGACAGGTGTACACAGTATTTCTAGATGCAGCTCTCTGCATCAAGTGCAGTTTCCCTTCAGAGTGCACAGAGACCACAGTCAGTCAAGGGCTGGTTTCTCCCGACCCTCAATAAGACTCCCCACTGGCACAGCTATAAGGTTGAGATCTCAGCTGATTGGCCAATCCGAGACCTCCATCACCCTCTCTGTCCAACCAGTGCTTCATGTCCTTGTCAAAGTAGCTGACACGCACACATTGAGGTTTGATTTATACATGTACACACACACCTCGGAAAGGCTGGCACAGGCTTACTAGCTCTGCCCCCTTCTGTCCAGACTATTAGGTAATCACTGGCACCAGCCACGTCCTTATCAGCTACTTTAATGCCATTAACAAAGGTTTTCCAATCTTACTGTGTAATGTTGCACTCAATACAAATGGTAGTTTGACCAAGAGCAAGGCTGTTATGAATGACCCGCAGTGTCATCAAATAAATATGCAAGAACTTAAATGTCTCACAAATATCAGCCACAATGAAAGGTTTAAATATATGTAATAATAAATAATAAAAGAACAAGAAAATACTCCGTATATAATAACAGTAGCATCAGATTTCAAAAATCGCAGAAAATATTTAAAATAATATTGTAGGGCAGTCTCAAATAAATAAAGAAAATCATCTAAATTAAGCTTTGTTATATTCCTGACTATATATAGAGAATTACAATATCCTAGTTAACTTATTTACAGAGCAAGCAAGGCGCATGTCATGAGTGGGTCTTCAGCTGATGTGAGGTGTAGGAAAAATACAGAGTGCTCAGTCTCTCTCAGAGAGTTCTTAAATTAATATTTCAAATAATTCTGCTGGGATAGCTTGCAGAATTACATCATTTTGTGTCAGATGACTCTATCCCAGGTGAAAAACAACCATTGATGCAGCTTGTAGCGTTTAGCATCTACCTGTGTAAATAGATAGACTTCAGATCTTTTGGTAAATGTTGGAAGTTGTAAAATAATTTACATTCCTCCACATTTAAAGACAGTACAGAAAAACTTCTCTGGTACAGACATTGTTTCATATTGCACTGAAACTGAAAGGTAACATCTTTTTTATGGCCAGGCATAAAGTAATTTAATTTAAACAATATTTCTGAAGTTTTGCAAGTTAACCTCCTATGTTCCAGTTCCCCATGTTTAAATATATACATCTAAACAGTTACAGTAGTGTAGATACATTTCTGTTCTTTTCCAGTAGGGTGCACTTTGGATACATCTTTAAGCACAGTACTTTGTAAAATACCTTAACTTAGCTTAACTCAGCAATATATTTGCACACACTTTCATCTGCCTTGCATCTGTGCTCACTTTTTCCTGTAAGCTTCAGGTGTTAATTTAAAACACTCTAATAAACATGTTTTAACAGTATTATAATTTAAAAAATCAGTATCAGATAATTTAGAAATAGCAGATGTTCTTATATTCACATGTTGCAGTATTCTCACTTGTGGGATCCTCCGTTAAAGGCAACCCGAATGCCGGCTCCTATGCCAAAAGCTTAGAAAATACATAGACCTCGGATCTTTTGGCAAATGGAAGTCGTAAAATAATTTACATTCCGCCACATTTAAAGACAATACAAAAAACTTCTCTAGTACAGACATTGTCTTCTGTTGCACTGAAACTGAAAGCTAGCATTGTTTTTATGGCCCAGCCATAAAGTAATTTAATTTAAACTATTTTTCTGATGTTTTGCAAGTTAACCTCCTATGTTCCAGTTCCCCATGTTTAAATATATACATCTAAACAGTTACAGTAGTGTGTATATACATTTCTGTTCTTTCCAGTAGGGTACACTGTGGATACATCTTTAAGCTCAGTACTTTGTAAAATACCTTTTCAACACACTTCTGTACCAGCAGTTTGATATTCTAATACAGTTGTAACACAAACATCTTATATGAATCATGTTGACATTCACAAATGACATAATTATGTAGAAATTTCCAGGCAGGTGTGCTGGCCATATCTCCTTTTATTGCACTTCTATATAAATCATGTTAATATTCACAAATGACATATAATTATTCAGAAAATTCCAGATAGCTGGGCTGGCAGTATCTCCTTTTGTGACAGTAATGAATACTGCAACAGGGCATCTACTTGTTATGGTAAGATTTTACACAGTTGTACTTTATTTGCAGATTTGAGCAGATTTTTGTTTCCTTTCATCCAAGGTTTTTGGGTTTGGCCATTTTCTAAGCAAACCATCTCTTCCTGGATTTCTAAGGCCATTTCGTTTTGTTATTCTTTTCATAGTAAATGTCTTTCCTCTTAAGTTAAGGCTCATTCTACCAGGGCTGGATAATAATTCCATCCTTGAGGCTGCTACTTGGTCTTCTGTTCACACTTTCACTAAGCATTACAGTTTGGATGTTATTTCCAGGGCTAGAATTTGCTTTGCCAAGGGTATCTATCATTCATTGGTTTTTGGAGGGCTGTTACATGCTGTACTCCTCCAAGGCTTCTTCTTGAGCTTTTGTACTCTAATTTAGGTTCTGAATACTGCAACAGTGATATGGAAGGAAATAGTGCAGTTGTGTAAAATCTTGCCATATCAGTAGATGTTCTTCTCTTCGCTGTTGCAGTATTTGCTTCCTCTCTCCGTACCTCTCTGCTCTTGGCTGTTCTTTCTTGCTCTCTTGACCAAGTGGCTCTTTTCCTTTTTCTTCTTCCAGATGCACGTTTTTCCTTGTACATAGGGACATCTTGTGAGGTTTCCAGTTTTGAATGCGTGCATCTGTATATCACCTTTATGCCTTACACCTTATGTGGGGAGCGTACGTGTGATGTATGGTACCTGTGGTATACTGGCCAGACATTGGACTACCACTGGCAGGAGATCCCTTAGGTTAAGAATACTGCAACAGTGAGAAGGACGACATTTACTGTTATGGTAAAAATTTACGCAGCTGTACTTTTTACCTCATTTAGTCCCATGTTGAACACTAGATGTGCATTCTTAGTCTTTCTTTCCATTGTGCATGTTAGATAGTTAAAATCCCATATTTGTATACAGCAGCATTTTCTCGTAACTAATTTCACTGTTTGGGTGGCAGCAAAAAGAGAAAAAAAAACAAAGATGGTGGTGTTTACTATCCTCTTTACAGCCTTGTGATCAGGAGTAATGCATCCCTTAGAAAAATCTTTCTTTTAAATTTGGGTTGGAAGAAGGACATTTGGCTGCAACGTTATTGTGTTCATGTGATATATATGCTGCAATAGAGAATTTTTTTTTCATTTCTAATATTTGTATCAACAATGATTACTTTTACATTTCTGCACTTTATAGTATTTAATCTAGGTAATTTTACTGTTTTTTCCCAAAACTCTTGAGTTTTTTTGTACACATGGCAACAAGTGCAGATAGTTGAAACATACTAATATGTACTGCAGTGTTTTGATTTGTAGTGACCTTTTCATAATTGCTTAGAGACTCCTCCTTTGCTAATTGTTATTTCTTCCAGGACCCAGACCTTGCTTCACAGATTCAGAAAGTAGCTAGCATGGCCTCTCTAGCATGGGTTTGTGAAACTGCTAGTCAAAATGAAGAGCTGCAGCTGGACTCCCTGGCTGCAGTAAAGCTGCTGATAAGGTACATTTCATCTGCAGAGATTAACCAACTGCTAAGAAAACCAATGAATACTGATGACAGCAGTAGGTAAGATTTTATTGGTTTGCCTTTGTGAAATTCCACTTACCAAGAAAAGTGAGTTTTGTAAATTTTAACAAAATAAATGTGGATTTTAGTCCACAGCTTTTTCCTTGTTTACACTGTTACAATGCGGTACCTTTTATATACTTGAGTAGAAGTTCAGAGGGTCTGCCTCCGCATGATTTATAGTCCTAGTCTCTTCCCTTGAAATTAAAAGTGGTAGCACTAAAGGCAGACTGTATTTTTCTACAGGAAAATTGCTAAATTAGCAGTTCATTGTATAGAGCTTTTCCACTTATAACACTTTTCTTATGCAAGGCAGTTTTTTTTTCAGTGCATGCAACTAGACTGTCTTCTGTGACAGTTTTTCAACTAGCAGTGTGAAGGATGATGCTTGAATGTGTATGAAAGCTGAACATTCTGCCAAGCCTGCGAAGAGCTGGGAGTAGGACAGCTGTTTGAAAGCAGTATGTGAAGTAGTATACAATTGTTCATAATTTGCATTGTTTGAATCGGTTGCTGCACATGGAATCTTCTTCGTTAAAGGTGCAGCATTAAAGGTGTGATTTATTGCAGCAAGTAACTCTACATTATTTGTGTAATTATTTGTTAGGTAATTGAATTGCACATACTCTGCTAATCCCATTAAAATGTTTCCCTGATCAAGAGCAATTCCAGTACACTCAAGTGTTTATTAAAATGCCATTTTCTGTGTTCATAGGTAGGTACTAGGCTATCGGCCCAAGGGCCTTATGCAAGCCTAGCCAACAAGGTTCCCTGGCTTACGCCACCCAAGAAAGTTATTTTCCTGTGCCACTGACGAGCAGAGACACAGAAGTGATCCCCGGGGTGTATTTCCTATTTCCCATCCACTCATCAAGATTTTTCTTGAAGAGTGCTAATGAAGAACTTTGCTTGACATAGATGGGTAGCCTGTTCAAGAGTATGGGAAGTCTCTGGGATAGGAATCTATCCCTCCAGCATGTCCTGTTTATTGTGGTGACAAGGTTTAGGTCCCTAGAGCGTGTAGCTCGGAGGGATTGGGATTTCTTTAGGTGTAGCATGTCCAACAGCTCTGGGTTTGACATAGCTTTATATGTTAGGCAGAGATCACCTCTGAGTAGGCGATATGCTACGGAGTAAATCTGGAGTTTTTTGAGGTGGTCAGTGTAGGGCATTTGTTTGAGTCCAGTAATCCTCTTTGTGAGGTAATTCTGTGGCCTTTCCAGCTGCTGCAGATGTGTTGTGAGGTACATTCCAAAAGGGGCGTTGTACTCTTTAATGGGTCTAATGAGTGATGAGTAGAGGGGAACGATGACCTCTTTTTTCCTGGACAAGAACCCTTTTATGATGAGGTGTGCCACGTAGAAGGACTTCCCGACTACTGTGGCGATGTGACTATCAAAGGAGAGACTACTGTCCACCTGGGTCCCAAGGTCTCTTATCACGCATTCGGTGTTAAGTAGATTGCTGCCTATGTGGTAGTTCATGGGTACAGAGTTTTTACCAAAGGGGATGACACTGCACTTTTTAGCATTGAGCTTGAGGCCATGGCTCTGACACCAGACATCTGTCTCAGAGAGGCCCTTCTGTAGGATGTTCACATCATTTGGGGACTTGACTATGGCTCCTAGTTTGCAGTCATCTGCGAACTTCATTGAGCCCTACCTTTACCTTTGTGACCTTTTACTACCAAATATAAGAAACACAGGTGCTTGTGTAAAACACAGGATAATCAAAAGACAGCAAATATTCAGCTTTGTGAACTAAAGCACAGTTTGTAATTCATAACTTGAAGGAACAACAGGTCTGACCTTGATAATACTCTTTTCATATTTATAGCAAGCATATCCTTTGCCACTATGTGGGCAAAACAAAAGTTAAATGTGTTTTTGTTGTGCTTAGCAGTGACTTCACGGCATAGCAAATTTCAGTCTGATAGCAGTACTCCAAAAACAAAATTAATTAAAAATAAGTCAGGGTATGAAAACACTGCACGGTACATTGTGGAGAGTGTGCATAGAATTTGCACTGGAAAGAGTAATAGTTGCTTGTTTGTAGAACGTACATCCTGTGATGTACTGTTGTTTTTCCACTGTAAACATGATAACCATGACAGGGAGCTTTAGTTAAGGATTGTGATGCTGTTTAGTTGTTCAGTGATGGCTGTCCTTTTGTCTGAATCAAGTCAGCATGGATGAAGTAATATAGGGTAAAATTATATATGATTATCTGGTGTCTAAATTCTTAAACATTTATTTCCTGAATTTGCTTTACAAATTAAACTATGAAGAATCATGCTCTTTTAGGAAGTGAATAATTTTGGTTGTATATAGACAACAGTGCTGTTGATGGAATATTATGCTCCATTATTGGTGGACTTCTCTCTTCAAAACTATAAAATTGCTATCTGTATACTATTTTAGACTGTTATGCTATTTTAGACAGTTTTTTCTTCCAAAAAGACATTCTCACTGCCATCACACTTACTGGCACACTACAGTCTTATTCCATTTAGTTCATCAACTGTCTAACTTTCTCTAGCACCTTCTCTCATTTTACTGTTATATTTGCCACAAAGCATAACTCCTGATCTGAAGTAGTTAACTTCATTTTATCTGCAACCTGTGGGTATTCGGATCCATATCGGATCCGAGCCAGCAACTTTTTTTCTAGCATCTGCTCCAAGCTGCGAGCTCCTTCCCCTACCCATAATGCACTACCATCTCGTTTGCCGTGCCAGTAGTGAGCATCGTGGTCTCCTTCGCTCTGAGCTCAGGGATAGTACGTTTTTAAAATACTTTGTCTCTAGTGTGTCTGAGTTAGTTGTTTCCCTTTCTCCCCCACTAGTATATCACTTGTTTGTCAATTACGAATAAATAACACAGGTGAACCAGAGCAAAACGGCTGAAACAATTCTGTTCCTATGAAGTAATCACCAGTCCACAGTAAAAATCCAACTTCTTCTTTATTCGAACAAATAAAACAAATGAAATGAGCGCTTTCACGTATCCTTGATACGCTTCATCAGATTTCATTATAAAATAGAGCAGCTCAGCTTAAATAGTACTCTGTAATCCTTCATTGCACCATTTATCTAATTAGTTAATTAATTAACAACCATCTTTCTTTAATAAAAGAGCGTAATTTACTTTTAAAGTCATGCTCACATTTAGTGCTGATAGCATTCATCCTATGGTATCAGGTCATCATTTATATACATTTTAAAGTGTCTTCTGAAAATCAAGCTGCATTGTGAATTCTTTAAATAGCATATTTAAAACTAAACTAAATATAAAAATGTATATTGTGAAAGCAGGTAATAAGAGATATATATAATGTATATATATATACATATCTCGAATATTAAAAACCAAAATATATATATATAGATGTAATAATCTAGCACATACATCAATAGTTACTAAAAATAGTTACTAAAAAGATACTTAGAAAGTATATTCAAACTCCTGATTATCTATGTGGAAATCATGTTTCATAACTACATATTTAATGCATCACAAACATTAATTACTTCACCATAACAGTTCATGTATCGATCACCAAATAAATAAATAAATAAATAAATAAATAAATAAGTAGATCAATATATACACTAATGTATGAGCAAGTAAGAATCTATAAGTAAACAAGTGAATAAGTATATATATCTAAAAATACATATGTAACATGATATATATTATACCTGAAAAAATATATATGGACAAATAAATAATATGCTGAAGGAATAAAAACATGTATAAATGACCGTACTGCTGACAGTTCCTATCAGTTATGAATATATTATATCCTATTTGATTAATATTGGACATATATACTATCTAATGAAGTTATAATATATGCCTATCAATGTGAATATACAAATGAATAATCAGATGAATAAATAATACAAAATAGAAAAATAAATAAATAATAATAGTAAATAAATGTTTGTGATCTTGCTTGTTTTGTATAACATTGTATTATAAGAATAAGAATAAGTGTAAACATTTCCCAAATAGCTACATATGTATAGGGTGTGTGCGATCTTCATACATCCACATACTATTCTCTTGTTATGATTAATCATGAATATGTAAGTTATTTAACATAATAAAAATAAAATAAGATGTATGTATATGTGTATATTCAAGTAGTATTTCCATCTACCTAGGCAAAATCTTAATATAAATTTAGATCTATATATAGTCTCACAAGGTCTATAATAACCTAGAAAGTACAGGCCAAGCATCTAGTTTAAATATTAGAATTATCTTAGTATTGGTCTCATTGGAACATACTGGTTCAAACCCGGGGGTAGTGTGCCCTCATCCTTAGGATCCAATGAAGTTCCTTTAGTTCAAGCATATTCACTGATTCTCCTCCATGTGTATTTGTCTCAACTATTTGTAAAACTCTAAATTTAAAGCTATGTGTTATATTTTCTTTTACATGCTTGGCCAGTGCATTGGTTTCATTATTTTTTCTAATATCATATGTGTGGTTATAGATCCTTTTTCTAAACTCTCTTTTAGTGAGTCCTATGTAAAAAGCTGTGCAGAATTCACATGTTGCAAGGTATATAACATTACATGTGTTGCATGTGGCATAGAAACTAGGCTTGAATTCATAATTCAAGGTTGGGTGTGTAAACTCCTGGACCTCAGTAATGTACTTGCACATATTACATTTATTACATGCAAAGGTACCTAAGTTAAAGCATAGTCTCGGGACTGAGGACAGTTCTTTTTTGTGTGTCTTACATAGCAATCTTTTTAGGTTTCTATTGTTTCTATATATGAATCCTGGCGTTTCTCCTATTACTTTCCTTGTTCTTTCATCCACCGTTAATACTGGCCAATGCTGTCCTATAATTTGTGTGATCTTCTTGTTATCATTAGTATAAGTGGTCAGGAATTGAACTCTTTCTCTAAAATTTGAGTTATATCTTTGCTTATTATTATTATAGAATCTCCATGTGTCATTTTCCACTAAAACCCCATCTCTATCTTTCATAACTTGCTCTTTTATTTCCCTCACCATTTTTTTGTTATATCCTCTTTTCAGGAACAATTGTTCCATCACTTCTACTTCTAATAGAAAATCTGTTTTTTTCTTACATAATTTATTCAATCGAGTAAACTGGCTTTTGACAATGCCTCTAAAGACATGCCTGGGATGCATGCTATCGAAGCTGAGTATAGTATTCTTCCAACAATTTTTCCTATAGATATTTGATGTAATTTTTCCTTCTTCTATTTTCAGGTTCAGATCTAAAAAATTAATCTCTATGTATGATGCTTCCATAGTAAATTTGAGAAAATGAGTAGTATTCTCCATATATTGTATTAAACTTGAGAACTGCTCTCTTGTTCCATCCCAAATAATTAGGATATCATCTACAAATCTTGAATACATAATAGCATTCTTAAATAGAGGATAACAAAATAGGAATTCCCTTTCCCACCAATTCATCACCAAATTGGCATAGGTGTTAGCGCAGGGTGTGCCCATGGCAACACCCCACTTTTGTAAGTATAAATGGTTGGAAAAGGAAAAAACATTGTTGGAAAGAACCATATCCAGCAATTGGCATATTAATATATTTTTATTTCTACTAACTTCAGGGTAGTGTTGAAGTAATTCTCTAATACTCTGTATTCCATAATCATTGGGGATACTAGTAAAGAGATTTTGTATGTCTAAAGTAATTAGCATATGAACCCCAGGAATTAGTGTTATATCCAAACTGTCCAGCATCTCTAATAGCTGATAGCTATCTCTCAGAATGGTGGGGATTTGATTCATGATAGGTCTTAAGCTCTTCTCTATAAATATAGAAATGTTCTGTGTGGCCCATCCCTCACCATCTACGATGGGCCTAAGGGGAGGTGGGGACATTTCTTTATGCATTTTAGGTAATGCTTTTATGTGTGGTATCTGTGGAAACTCTATATATAAGAAATCATACAATACTTTGTCAATCTGTCGACACATTAGCATGTCGTATAACTCATCAGTAATTCTATTCAGTATTTCTGATAACTTATCACTAGTAATTTCTATATATGTATCCTGATCACTTAACATTAATGCCATCAGTGCATTGTATTGTTCTGTATCCAGTATCACTATGCCTCCTCCTTTGTCTGCTGGTCTAATAGTAATGGAGTGTTCTCCTGTTAGTTCCTGTAGAGACATCCTTTCATACTTATTCATATTAAAATATAAACATTTTCTATTGCCTTGAAAAAAATAATCATATAAACTTTTTTCGCATAGCTTTACAAAGCAATCAACATGACTAGGTAGTGGTGGACAATATACACTTTTCTTTTTGCAACTAAATGCACTCTTATTCTCTTCACTATTATTTGCTTCATTATAAAACATCAGTTTAAGTGCTACTTTACGACTTCTTCTTCTTCTTTCGGCTTTTTCCCGGTTAGGGGTCGCCACAGCGGATCACCTTGTCCGCACATTGAATGGCAGTGGAGTTTTACGGTGTCGAGTTGCCAGCCCGGCGCCCAACCTTCCACAGAAGGCACACTCACATGCACACCTAGGGCCAATTTAGAGTGTCCAATCCACCTGCAGCATGTCTTTGGGATGTGGGAGGAAACCGGAGCACCCGGAGGAAACCCACGCGACCACAGGGAGGACATGCAGACTCCGCACAGAAGGCACCCCAGCTGAGGATCGAACCGGAGAACCTCTTGCTGTGAGGCAGCAATGCTAACCACTGCACCACCGTGGCCGCCCATAAGTGCTACTTTACGACTAAATAGTCTTAAATCTATCAACATGTCTTGTAAGCAGCTTGCTTGTGAAGGCACAAACGATAGACCTCTATTTAGGAGACTAATATCAGATTTATTCAACGTATAACTGGAAAGGTTAAAAAACAAAGAAGAGGAAAAGTCATTTACTGCTTCTGTCGTCGTCTTTGCTGTCCATTCTCTTCCGATAGAGTCCTTTTTCGTTTCTCCCAGCTCCTGGATCTCTCCCTGAAAGTTATTGGTTTCTTGATGGAATAGGGTAAAAAAAGGGGGGGCTACTGCGTGGCGTTTCAAAATTGCTCCTGTATCTTTACTGCTTCTATCTTTATTTCCTTTCTCTGCCTCCTGGTTCGGTAGGGGTGTAGAAGCGGGAGCATGTAACAATGAATCCGCCACCTCTGGCGGCGTAGTGAATGCACTATCGGAAGTTCTGGTATCATTAATCTGGACCACCGTAGTGTTTTGTGCTCTGGACTCTTCATGATTCAAGTTTTCAGAATGTAATGTGTTCTCATTATGTTTGACTGCATCTTCCTGATGCATACGGCGTGGCCAATATATATTGTTTGTCAATTAGTTTATAAAAAAAAAAAAAAAAAAAAAGTTTTTTTGTTGTAAAACTCTGTAGAGTAGTTAGGCCTGCCCTTCCTCTACGTGTGTTTCGTATGTGGTGATCTTGTAGGTAGTGGTGTTTGGTGCAGGACCATGGCTGATCAGCCAAAATCAGTATTTAAGAAATACACAGAGTGTGGCCATAAGCTTTCCCCGGCTGATGGTCACAATGTGTGTTATTTGTTTGGGAGTATCACATTTGTCGACACAATGTGCAATTTTCACTGGGTTCAACCCTAGAGCCCTCAGGGATCAGAAGGCCAAATTGGTAGCTAAAGGCCTTCTCCCTGCATCTATACTGGAGTCTGCCATGGCCTCGGTACCTATTACTCAACCTCCCACCCAGACAGGGACTCAAACTCCCATTTCTTCTGGTGCTGGGTCAAGCAAGGATAAAGCTACAGTCAGTGTAGTGGACAAAGACCGAGAAAGGCGCAAGGAGGATAGGAACAAGAAAAGGGAAAGACCTCGCAAGAGACCCCGGACAGGGAGCTCTTCCTTAGTCCCCCTTCTAAGTCCATGAGGCCTGAGGAACTAGCGCAGGAGAGTTCCTCAGTCCACCCTCCAGACAAGGAGTCCAGGTCGGTGGATAGGGTTGGGAAGTGCATTTATTCCTCAATGACCTTTTCAGTCCGTGCGCTGAATTATTTGGCACATGTGATCCGGCTTCAGGGAGACCTTGCATCAGAATTTGCTGAGTCGTCCCCAGAGTCCTTATCGCCGCAGGACAAACAGTTGTTCTCTGCAAAAATGTCTACTCTGAAGTCAGTCTCAAACACGTCTATGCGGCTCCTTTCCCATGCCACGGAAGGAGCAGCTCGGGCGGCCGGGACAAGCATAGCCATGAGGCATCATGCCTGGCTCAGGTTGTGTCACTTCGCGGACCCTTTCAAGGAGTCATTTATTAATGCTCCCTACGATGGTGCTTCCCTTTTCGGGAAAACAGTACGTGACACACTTGTCCAGAGCAAAAAAGACGGGAAGACTTTGTTTGCCATCGGGATCCGCTTCTCTAACCCTCAGTGGTCCTTCTCTAGGAATCAAAGAGGGCAAAAGAAGATGTGGTTCCGAAAATCTCAGTTTTCCTGGGATTCTCAGGACAACTCTTTCCCCAGAGGCAGAGGGGGACAGGATCGACGCCGACCCAGAGGTAGGGGGGGGGTCCCAGGAATTTTGGGTCTAGGGAACCTTTTTCTGGTAGACCCATTCAACAGCTCTGAGGGGGTTGCCCAGCTGTCCTACTCTGGAGGCAGTCGGGAGGAGATTGTCCTTACACCCAGCGGCATGGGAGTCCATTACGACAGATCACTGGGTGTTGCAGATTATATCCAGAGGTTACACTATTCCATTTGTTGCCCCTCCAAATGTTCCAGAACACCTCCCAGATGTTCCACCCGCTCACAGGGAAGCCGCAGTTCTAGAGGTTTCAAAGCTGCTTCAAAACGAGCTATCAAACAGGTCCTCCACGACCAGTCTGGATCAGGCGTTTACTCAAAGTTCTTTTTAGTGCCAAAAAAGACAGGGGACCTCAGGCCCATTCTAGACCTGTCAACTTTGAACCTGTCTGTAGCCAAACAGAAATTCTGGATGGTCACTCTGCAGTCCATTCTACCTTATCTTCGAGAATGCGACTGGATGTGCTCGTTAGACCTCCGGGATGCTTACACCACATCAAGATCCACAGAAGCTCCAGGAGGTTTCTGCACTTCCGGCTGGAAGCCTGTCACTTTCAGTTCAGAGCCCTACTCTTCGGTCTCACCACAGCCCCCAAGGTGTTCACCAGGGTAATGGCAGTTGTAGCGGCTCACCTGAGGCTTCAGGGTATTCAAGTATTTCCTTAACTGGACGACTGGCTCTTTGCTGCGCCCAACAAGCGTATGCTTTGTCTGGCCCGAGACTACTTTATTCGGTTGGCAGATCTATTGGGGATTACAGTCAGTGTTCAAAAATCCCAGTTGCTACCAGTACAAGTTTTAGACTTCATTGGGGCACTGCTAGACACCCTGCAGATGAAAGTATTCTTAACTCCAGACAGGCTCTTACACCTCAGGTGACACATAGCTCAAATTGCGAACTTCAAGTCTCCAAAGGCGAGCAAGGTTCTCTGGGCACTGGGCTCCATGGCTGCCTCCATATCGATTCTCCCTTGTGCGTGCCTTCATATGCGGGTTCTTCAATGGACTGTGGCTGTTCAATGGTCTTGGCTAGACCTGCCCATGGAATTTCCAATCAGGATCAGTCACATCTGCAGGACGTCCCTTCTTTGGTGGTTAAATTCTCCAGAGATTATAGAAGGACACCCCTTCGCGTCACCTCCAGTCCAAGCCACAGTGACCACAGACGCCTCCCAACTCGGGTGGGGGGGGGGGCACTGTTCAGGAAGGACAGTCCAAGGCATGTGGTCCCAGTCGGAGACCAAGTTGCATGTAAATGTAGAGATGAGGGCATTGCTTTTAGCATTGGAAGCCTTTCACACTGTCGTCCCCTCTCGGATTGATTGCAATTCAGTCAGACAACATGTCAGTTGTCTGGCATATCAACAAGCAGGGGGGAACCAGATCCTATCCCCTATGTCGCGAGGCCATGAGAGTGTGGGAGTGGGCGATCTCCACCAGTCGGTTTCTGATAGCAACGCACATCACGGGGTGCTCCAACATTTTAGCAGACAGATTGAGTCGGGCTATTCTGATGCCGTACGAGTGGTCTCTGAAACAGTCAGTAGTGGAGGAGATATTCCTTGCAAACCACCTTGCTGCGATCTCTTCGCATCTCCTTCCAACGCGAGTGGTCTCTGAAACAGTCAGTAGCGGAGGAGATATTCCTTGCAAACCGCCTTGCTGCGATCTCTTCATCTCCTTTCAACGCGAAGTGCTGCAAGTTCTTTGCTCTGATTCCCTCACCAGGGGAAGCCCCCAGAGATGCTGTGGCCCATGGTTGGCCCCCCGGGCTTCTGTATGCTTACCCACCTTTGCCACTCATTCCGAAGTTTCTTCAGAAAGCTTGCCGACTGCGGTGCAAACTTATCCTCATTGTCCCATTCTGGCCTCGTCCGGTTTGGTTCCCACTCCTTTGGTCTCATCTCTTAGGTCCTCCGTGGGTTCTGGATCCCTGCCCATATCTAATCTCCCATCCTTCGAATGTCCGCCCGCCCTGGGCAGCCTCAAGCTGACAGCTTGGTTGCTCCAGTTCCCTTGATCGCCAGGACTCCCGATCTTTCATCCCCGGTAAAATCCATACTGGTGGCTTCTCTTAAAGATTCCACTAGGAAACTTTTTCGCAGTAAATAGAAGCGTTTTTCCATTTGGGCCTCACAGAAAAAACCTAGATCCCTTTACAACCCCTGTTCCAGCAGTTTTTGATTTTTTGTCTGGCATTTTTCAGCAAGGAGCTAGCTCCTCCACAGTGAAAGTACAATTGGCAGCCATTTCTAATTTTCATAATTGTGAAGACAACATTGCCTTAGCCTCTTCTAGGCTGTGTAAGGCTTTTCTTAAAGGCACTTTTCTGTTGTGCCCTCCTGTCAAGGATTCAGTGCCCTTTTGTGGCCTTACTTTTGTCCTACCGGCATTGGTGGCTCCTCCATTCGAACCTGCAGTGTCGGTGGATTTAAAATTTTTATCCTTGAAGACAGCTTTCCTAGTCGCCATTACATCTGCTAGGAGGGTTTCTGAGCTTCAAGCTCTGTCTGCCGTGCCTCCTTATTTGGTCTTCCATAAGGATAGGGTCTCTCTCCGTACTAATCCTTCCTTCTTACCTAAAGTGGCATCTGAAGCAAACATAAACCAGTCCATTAATCTGCCTGTTTTCTTTCCTAATTTCCAAAACAAGGGTGAATACAAACTTCATTTGTTAGATGTTCATAGACAACTTCACTTCTGTCTTCATAGAACAAAATCATTCCGCAAGTCTGACCAGTTGTTCATTTCTTTTTCCAAACTCTTTTTGGAAAAAGCTATTTCTAAGGTTTCCTTGGCTAGATGGATCACTCTTTGCATTTTGCATGTCTACAAAGCAAAAGGTTTATCTCCTCCTGGTATTGTTAAAGCTCACTCTACCAGGTCCGTGGCGACTTCTGCTGCTTTTCTGTCTAGGGTTCCTTTGGACGACATTTGTGCAGCAGCAACCTGGGCCAATTCACATACCTTCATTTCCCATTACAAATTAGACCTGAATTTCTAGGGGTAGAGCATCCTTTGGCTCTGCGGTGCTCAGGAATATCCTTTCATAAGGGCCTCCCAGGATTGGAGTAACTGGGGACTCTGTCCCACAGGTTGCAGATAAATAACGTTCCATCTGAGTAGTTATACTTCATTTTTCTGCAACCTTCCCTCCCTCCCTCCGTCCCCCGGACCTTGTCCTGTCTATACACAGGTTTTGTTCATTGGGCTGAGTTACTTATGTATGTAGTTGCAGCAAACTCGATCTGAGGGAAGGTAGGAGATGGTAGTGCATTATGGGTAGGGGGAGGAGCTCTGAGCTTGGAGCAGCTGCTAGAAAAAAAGTTGCCAGCTCAGATCCGATATGGATCCGAATACCCACAGATTGCAGAAAAATGAAGTATAATTACTCAGATGGAACGTTATGCTAAGTACATAACTTTTTTTTTCCTCATTGTAATAACTTCCTCTAAAATTGGCTCTAAAAAAGTGCTAAGATAGCCCCTCCTCTTAAAAATATCCATAAAATTATTACACTCTACCAAAAAAGTATGGAACTTGGAGATCATCCGAGCTAAACTGGCCTTTCATCACCACTTTTTTTCTGATGTGTGGGATGCCAGCTATTAAAATATAAAAAAGAATTGCAATAAATGAATTTCCTATAAGTAGTAGAAGTAAGTTTATCATTAGTCTTGCCTTTCATTATCATCACATCTAAATAATTGATAGAATTTAAACTCAAATTACGAGTAAAGTGAAAAAATCTAGTTGTAGAATTAATACAGTTAATTAACTCATCGACTTTTTTATTGGTATTTAGCCATAAAATGAATATGTTATTTAGCCATCTGACATATAATAACCATGAATTTTGCAAATGAGCTATTTAAAATGAAAAAGAAGTTCCTATTGTGCCATGACTAAATTAGTGAAAAGAGGGGCACATACAGCACCCATAGCTGCACCTGATTTTTGATTGAATAATTGCCCTTTAATATGTATAAAATTATTTGCTAGTACAAATTCCATCAAGCATACCATAGTGCTCAATTCCTGGACAGAGGTATCTGTATTTCTTTTAAGACGCTTACGATTCATTGCAATCCTATAGTATATGGTATAACTGTAAACAAATCTTTAATGTCAATGGTTAAAAATAATCAGGCACTTTTGTACTCTAGTCTTACATCGAGCCAGAAAGTCCATGAATCCCTACAAAGATGGTGTAGTTTCTTGCTACTCCTTTTTAGCCTTGATTCTAGAAAATAGCTATGAACAAATGTCTTAAACTTATCAGTGTCCACAGTTGGACTTAGATGCAGATTTTTAAGATCTTTATGAATTTTTGGAATACCAAAAATTGTAGGTATTAAAGGTTTTTCACCAACTATGTAAGCATGTTCATCAAGGTTAAGATGAGCCTCCAAAAGCGTTTCCATTAATGCTAAATCAGTTTTGTTATATGCAATATTAAGCTCATTGATTGAAACATCTTCATATGCTTCCTCATAAAGTAAACTGTTAATCCTATTAATATAATCAACCTTATCCACAATGAAAAATCCACCCTCTTTATCTGGCTTCATGACTCTTAGATCCATATTAGTGTATAATTCATTTAATATTAACCATTCAGACTGATATGGACTTGATGTTTGACAATTCAACAATTACCTAATATCCATCTCACATACCTTCTCAAACATCTGCAAAGTACGGTGACTAGGTGGATTGAAGAGATTAGGTTTCCACAAAGTATCATTGCCTATGGATGTATTGGGTCTATATCAACACTTCGAAAAAGTAAAACGTTGAACCCACAACATCGAATGGTGAAAATAGCGAAGCCCCAGAACATTGAAATCTTACCTAGGGCAAGATTTTGGTGGGGCGTTCCGTGGCTTCATTATTTTCTCCACTGTGGTGCGAGAGTTGTGGACCTTAGGGTTAGGGTGCCGGTTAAGGTAAGTGGATAGTTAGTAATGTATGCATGGTTTAGTGTGGGGTTGGGTTATGTGTGTGGTTTATTTATTTTGGTGTGCTTGTGTTGTGTGTATGTTTCTCGGAACAGCAAATTTTTTCCCTATTCTGAGCATTCAGTGTTATCAATATTCGAAATTCCAAGTTCGAACATATGGCGTTCGATATTTTGGAATTTCGAATATATGATATAGACCCGATGTACCATCATTTTGATCAAAAATACAATTAAAATTTAATTTTCTAATATACAATTTTAGATCCATAAGAACATCAGTAATCCATGCTGATGTTCTTCTTGTTTTACTGTTGCAGTCATCACCTGTGGGTTATCCCTGCTGTGCTAGTCCTCGGCCAGCCCAAATACCAGAGTAATTTTTTTTTGCGTTGGCTGCCGTCGCCTGTCGTCTGATGTCAGGTCATCTGTACTATAAAAAAACACAAACAGCACAAGTTGTAGAAGGATCTTTAGTAAAGATCCTTCTACAACTCGTGCTTTTTTTTTTTTTTCTTATTTTGTTTGCTCAGAGTTTTTCGTCGTCAGTGCTATAAAGCAAGGCAGCCAACGTTATTACATCAGTCTTTCTTGCCGTGGAACCCGTAGCAGAAGCAGTTTGCATGATTGCCGGTCGGTCGCCACCAGTTGGGTAAAAAAGTATACACCTCTGCAACCTCAGCTGTCAGAGTACTCAATTGTCAGTTCCATATGTTAAAATATCAACAACACACTTTGGAACAATTAAAACAGAAGATTTCTACCTTTCCTGACTGTGCCAATTCAAAAGCGTTAGCAGATTTACTGCACTCAGCTTGTCAAGTGGCCAAACACTCATTCCAATGTGGATATGATGCCCTAGAAGCCTCTAGCAGGGCAGCAGTGACAGGATCTGTTAGGAGACATGCTTGGCTGAAGGAACAACCTCTCCCTGATCATGTCACATCTAAACTTATTGATGCATCCATAGATAAGGAGCGTTTGCTTGGGGAAAAATCAGAAGAGGTGCTTTAAATGATGGAAGATGAAGCAAAATCTGTGCAAACAGTAAAAGATTTCTTTCAAGTTCAACCTCACAGATTCAGCAGGAGCTTTCCCTCTATAGCACTGGGCCTTCCCTGCACCTAGCAGACAGGGCCAAGGTAAGCCCCGCAGGGACAGATCCTCCAGGCCCCTATCCCAGAGCCAGCAGAGAAGCAAACAATGGACCACTTCCGTCTCTAAGGCAGGGAGTTCTAAACCAATCTTTTATGGCAAACACAATGACCCCCCCTCTGCCCTCCCTTCACTCACCAAAAACTAGGAGGAAGGCTCTCCCTCTTCAGAGACAATTGGCTTTCTGTAACAAAGGACCAATGGGTCTTAAAGATCATTTCTCAGGGATACAAATTCTCTTTCAGCGAACTCCCAGTTCCAAGAAGATACCCAGACTTACCTCCAAGTCAGTGGGCAGAGGCATTGAAACCGGTCCAAACTCCCATATCACAGGGGCAGTAGAACCTGTCCCTCAGGTCAAACAGGCAAAGGCTTTTATTCCAGACTATTCCTTGTTCTCAGAAAAGAGGGCACCTGGCGCCCCATCCTGGATCTAGCCATTCTGAACACCTCTGTGGTGGTCCCCAGATTCAAAATGCAAACTTTGCAGCAGCTGCTGCCTATGCTAGCAAAAAATGCCTGGCTAGTGCCCCTGGACCTAAAAGATGCCTACCTTCACATCCCCATCAGGGAATTGTGCAGAAAATTCCTGCTCTTCAGAGAAGGCTCACAACACTTTCAGTTCTCTGTGCTCCCCTTTGGCTTATCTACTACTCCCAGAGTAGTCACCAAATGCTTGGCCCTGGCCATATCATTCTGTAGACAGAGAAGTATACAGATTTATCCTTACCTGGACGACTGTCTCATTTAGGCAGAGTGGAACAAAAAGCTGCTCCAGGATCTTCTCTTTGTCGAATCTCTCCTCACTTCCCTAGGATTCACCCTCAACGAGAAGAAATCAAAACAAAACCCCACCAGGCAGATCATTTTCTTGGGAGCTGTGCTAGACTCAGCATCCCAAATGGCCTTCCTATCCCCAGAAAAGCGGAGCTTCCTGCCTCTCTGCTTTACCCAGCTGGCTTCCAGAACTCACCTCACTGCGAGGAAGTTCCTGCAAGCCATGGGATATATGGCAACTTGCATCCTTCTCATTCCTCTGGCCAGGCTTCACATGAGAAAACTTCACTGGTATTTAAAGAACGTTTGGTGTCAGCACTCTCAGTCCCTAGAGACCTCTCCACCTCTAATCCCATGTATAAGGGCCGAGTTTCTCTGGTGGGCAGAGGCCTGTGTCTGGAACAAGGGTCTTCCCTTCATCCTCCGCTCTTCCGGCCAGACCATCACCACCGACACCTCAGACATTGCTTGGGGCGCTCACCTAGCAGGCAGGTGCACCCAAGGTCTTTGGGATGCCCAGCAACTTCACTTGCACATCAGTCAGAAGGAAATGATGGCAGTACGAAAGGCTCTGACATCCTTCAAAACCCATCTCAGGCCAGGGGTTCTCCTTATAAAAACAGAAAACACCGCAGTAATGTGGTATATCAGCAAACAGTGGGGACCCAGTCTTACCCCCTGTGCAGGTTAACCATGAGCCTCTGGCTTATAGCCACCTCCATGGGTCTACATCTAATTGCCCAATACCTACCAGGAGTCAACAACACCCTGGCAGACCACCTAAGCAGAAACTTACTGGACCTCCACGAATGGCAGCTCCACAGGGAAATCTTTCTGCAAATCACTCAGGAGTGGGGGACTCCGGAAGTGGATCTCTTTGCCTTGCACCTCACCCACCAGCTGCAAAAGTTGTGAGACCAAAGGCCATCCTCATTGCTCCAGATTGGCCTAGACAGCATTGGTACCCCTTACTGCTCAGCCTGACTGTACAGCCCCCCAAGCAACTTCCCCTGATCTCAGATCTCTTTACCCAGGTGAGGGGAAAGATACTGCACCCAGACTTACAGACTCTCGACCTTTCAGCATGGCTTATACCTTAAAGGCTAGCAGAGAGTCTCTGTTAAGCAAATGGGTCCTAGGCATCATCACAGAGGCCAAAAGGCCCAGTACCAGAAAATCTTATGCAGGGAAATGGAAAAGATTCTGCTCCTGGAACCAGTCCAAAGGGGCCAGTACCCCCCCCCCATCCTTCCATCCCTCTTATCTTGGATTACCTAGCCGAGTTGCTCAATAGTGGCCTCTCTTTCTCCTCTATTAAAATCCATGCCTCAGCCATTTCTGCCCATTACGATTCAGAACCACCCCTCTTCTCTCATCTTTTGATTAAGCAATTCCTCAGCGGGGCTTCTAATATCAGACCTCCCATGCCACTCTGGGACCTAAATTATGTTCTAGAAAAACTAACTTTACCTCCATTCGAACCTGCTGCTTCT
The DNA here is from genome assembly GCF_019279795.1 of Protopterus annectens. Lineage (NCBI taxonomy): Eukaryota > Metazoa > Chordata > Ceratodontiformes > Protopteridae > Protopterus > Protopterus annectens. Next base: position 483,797,920 of record NC_056726.1, on the reverse strand, counting down.
ACAGAATTGAAATATCTCTCCTGGAAGACCGCCTTCCTACTAGCTTTCACCTCAACCAGAAGGGTATCAGAACTTCAGACTCTCATGGCCGTTGAGCCCATCATCATTTTCCATGCAGACAGGGTCTCCCTGAGGACTAACCCCTCCTTTATGCCCAAGGTGGTATCTGATGTGACCCTCAACCAGGTCATTCACCTATCCCCTTCTTTCCCAACCCTCAGTGTAAGGGGGAAAGAATTCTACACTCACTAGACGTGCATGGACAACTCAGATACTATCTGGACCATAGTAAACCATTCAGAAAAACAGACAAATTACTTGTCAGCTTTGCCCCTGGGGCACAGGGGAAACCCATTTCCAAACAGATATCAAACTGTATCCATTTCTGCTACAGACTACATGGGAACCCCCCCCCCCCCAAGTCTATCCGTACCCAATTCATTAGGGCAGCCTCCACTTCCACAGCCTTCCTCAGAGGAGTCCTCACCAGGGACATCTTGGAAGCTGCCGCCTGGACCTCTGTCCATACCTTTACAAAGCATTACCACCCTACCTCTTTTGTCTAAGTCTAGGGCAGGGTTTGCCTCTGCAGTTCTGCAGGTTCTGCTGACCCATGCCTAGCACTCTAACCTATCCTTCCACCCCTCTCCTCAGCTTTGGGAATCCTCCCACAGGTAATGACTGCAACAGTGAAACACGAAGAACATAGTACAGTTATGTAAACTTACCATAAATGTAGATGTCTGAGTGTATTCACTGTTGCAGTCCTGGTTTCCCTCCCTCCATCCCCCATATAGCATCTTCCCTTAGAGGGACATAAGATTCCCACAATGGCTTTTAGCCACCAGTACCACATTTCCTTATTTCCTTGTGCTTCTGACGGGTTAGGGCAAGAAAAACTAATGTAATAACGTTGGCTGCCTTGCTTTATAGCTGTGACGGCCTGACGTCAGGCTACAGGTGACAGCAGCCGACGCAAAAAAAAATTAGACTCTAGTATTCGGGCCGGCCGAGGGCTACCACAGCAGGGATAACCCACAGGTGATGACTGCAACAGTGAATACACTCGAACATTTACATTTATGGTAAGTGTATACAACTGTACTTTCCAGCTGGCACAAAGGTGCCCTCTTTATCTAAAAGGTCAGTACGTCATTGGTCCACTTTATAACTACTAAAATTGTAAATATTTAAATCACCATATTTGTTGCTAACAATAGAAACATCATTGTCTTCAGAAAAAGAGGGTCACTCCCAAGAAAAACATAATTATTGTCATCTAGTGATGAAATAGAGAAATCAAATGTTAGCATTTGCCCCAGTTTGATCTCTCTTCTTTCCCCCTCTCCCTCTATCTGTTGTGTAACCACTGTGATTGAAGTTTGGGTTGTTCACAAACTCAAACCGTCTGGTTCTGTTCCTGCTGTGTAGGTATTCTGATCATTGGAGAGCTCCATGTATCCCCCACAATACAAAGTCTAATCACTTCCTGAGACTTGCTTCTTGAGCTTTTCCTGTCGTTGGGAATAGCAGTAAATCCTACCAAGTTTCAGCTGGTTTCCACTCAGTCTCCTTCATAAACTAAATTTTGAGCACTCTGGCTTGCTGAGCTTTCCTGCCTGTAGACTGCCGTAAGATCCTTGCAACTCCCTGTACTCAAGCATAGGTACTCACATTGCCCACAATATTCATGATGTTGCATGCCCAGTACTTCATGAGGGCTATACAGTGTTATATTAGAGTACATTGGGATCAGCTTGTGGACCCCTAGATGCCTCAGTCAGGATATTCAACTATTGCAATGAACATCTGTTTTAGTGGCCTCTTGAATCAAGCTTATCTTTAGGCAGACCCTTCAGTGGTCCAAATACCATGATGCGCATGGCTGAGGGACATTATTTAGAGCAAGTGGTCCAGAACACATGATCTGATATTGTTAATCCTCGTTCAGTCATTACGTGTAGAATTAGGGTATCGGTTCTGACCTCGGAACCAAGCCGGCCATCTTCCAAGCTCGCTTCAGCTACAAACTCTCAAGCTAAAATGCTTACCCAGAATTCCCCTCTCCCTATTACCTCAGATTTAGTTTGCCTCGCTGCCATTCGGTCGTGTCAAGCTACTTCTCTTGAGCTAAGTACAGTATTTTTCTTCATACTAAGTTCACAAAAAAAGTTATTAGATAGTTATCTCTTACCTTATCTCATTTAGCGACTACCCCTTTTCAAACTTTTTAACTCCTTTCATCTCTTTTTACCATGAGGTAATCCTTTTTTACCATCGTTGCTAAACCCCTTTTCCTTCTTACCTTCGGGTATTTCTTGTACCATTGCTGGTATTTTCTGTTTTTTCTTTCTTTCCTTAACTAACATGACGGATAAAAAGGTATCCCAGGGTTTAAAAGATGTTTAGATTGTGGCCATAAATTACCTACTGCAGATGGACATTCCCTATGTTTCTATTGTTTGGGTGTGCCTCATTTAACAGTTGACCGCCTTGCGGGATTTGTAAGAATTTCTCTAACAGGACGTTAATTGAGAAAAAAATAAGTTAATATTGAAGGGGCTAATTAAATCTCCTTTTTCAGAGGCTATTTCTGGGTTGAAGGCTTCAACCCCTCCAAGATCCCATAAGAAAAAGAGTGATGAACATAAAAAGGCCAAATCTCTTCCTTCATCCCCAGCTGGGGACCCTCAGGAACCAAGACCCAAGAAAGCTAAGCTTTCCAGTTCAGATTTGACTTCATCGGCTCCTGCACTTGTGGTGCCTAGACCCTTGGCACCGAGGCCATCGGTGCCATCTGTGACCTCGGCACCGACACCAACTAGTGTGCCCCATACTGCATCGGTATCGAGGAGCTCCTCGGTTCAGACTCCCTTACCGACAGTCCAGTCAATGCAGACTGTCATGCCGTCAATGGATGTTTCGACGCCCATTTCCTTTTCAGCTCTGACAACTTACCCAGCACTGACTACCCTCTTGGTACCGACCATTCAGCTTTCGTCACCAATTTTTTTGGCTCAGGCCTTGGTGCTGACAACCGCTTCGGTACCGACCTAATTGTCCATGCAGACCACGCCTTTGGCACCGATGATTTCCTCAGTGCAGACACCAGTAGTTCAGTCCATTACAGCTCTGTTGTTCTCAGTGCAGATCAGCTCTGTGGTGGACACAGAGTTTGCTCCGTCCTTGGATAGACCTGACTGTCCCTCAGCCATGTCCGTGAGATTCGCTAGAAGCCTCTCAGAACACGATGTGTTGCGTCTTGTGGATCAAGTGCTTTTGGCCAGAGGTATTACACCCCCCAGGACCTGTCCTTCCTTGGGAGGTGATCACCCTTTACCAAAGACCCCTACTTATTTTCCTCCTTCATTGCCTTTGAAGCCCCTTGATATAGCACAGTCTTCCCCCACTACGGTTCCTTTTATGGACCTCACTAAGGAGCCGCTGTTGCCTTTGTGGCAGGAGAGTCTTGTCACGGCCCAGGATATCAGCTGTGCCGTACATACTCTGGTGTTTCACAGCCATACAGGGACTCCGAGTCGGCAGGCTGAAACACTTGGGTGAGGGGTGACCCTTGCCCTGGGTCCTCATCCCTCTTCTCGTGGACCGGCCTTCCAACTTATGGAGAAGGCTCTGGCGTCGGTTGATGATCCTGTGCTATCACTCTCCCCGCCCTCCTCTGGACCGCAATGTTCACAAGCCGCTCCTAGCAGACACCGGGCGCAAGGTCCTCGGGACATACTCCCACAGGAGAACCCTTTTGAGCTGTCTTCCCCAGCTTCTCCCTCTGAGGAAGATCATCAAAAGAGCTCGTGCAAAAGAAAGCACATGGACTCCACAGAGGAGTCACTTACTGAAGACACCGACTTTGATGATGGGGAAGGTCACCTCGATCACCCTCTGAGGTATCTTTTGGTGATATCCTTTAAATCCTTAAACAGAGAGGTGACTGGCAGCCCTCCAACCTGACTTCTGAAGAGTCTGTGTTCCTGCAGGCCTTTCGTGCTGGCCCCATACCTCCTGGGTTACTCCACCTGCTGACGACCTTGTCTGGCTCGTCGTGCAGCAGACGTGGAAGGCTCTTGACACTGTTGAGGCCATTCCCCGGAGGCCAGATAAAATTTTGTCCCCTCCAGCTAGTGATCCCCATTGGTCCAAAGGTCTTCCTGTAGATACTTTGGTGGTGGCGGCCGCAACTAAAAAGGACCTGGTGGAAGAAGAAAGCCAGACTGTCCATTTGCCCAACAAAGAGTCCCAGGCTCTGGACAGAATAGGGAACGTACTTTTGCATCAGCGACCTTTGCAGTCAGGTCCCTGAACTATATGGCAGATTTTACCAGGCTTCAAAGAGACTTAATTTCTGAGCTCTCTGAAGCTTTGGCTGGAGCTGTGTCTGATGAGATCCGTGACAAAGTGGCCTCTCAGCTAGCTACCATCGAATCGATATCTAACTCCTCAATGTGCCTGATATCTCACGCATCAGAAGGAGCAGCTAGAGCGGTGGGTTCAGGCATTGTTTTGAGACAACATGCCTGGATGCGCTTGTGTAATTTCACGGAACCCTTCAAGGCTTCCTTTCTCAATGAGCCCATCGAAGCCTCATCGCTGTTCGCACCTAAGGTTAAAAGCACACTGGCCAGATGTGAACAGGATGGTAAGACCCTTGTTTCTGTGGGTGTCCATTATTCTTCCCCTCAATGAGCTTTCTCCAGAAACCAGAAGAGTGGGAAGATATGGCACAAAAAGTATCAAGGTTCTCTCTTAGAGGCAGAGGGAAAAACTATCAAGGAAGATGCCCCTTTTGGGGGCAGAGGGGGTCTGCGTAACCAGGGTTCCAGGGATGCTTTCCCTGGCCAATCCTACCAGCGCTCCTGAAGACCGGCCAACTGCTTTCCTCTGGAAGTGGTTGGGTGTCGTTTCTCTTTGTTCCCTTCTGCCTGGCTAACCATTACCACCGATTCTTGGGTACAAAGGATAATGACCAGAGGTTATCATATCCCCTTCGATCTTTGTCCCGCTCCCTCAACAAGCTTACCCGATGTTCCACCCAGTCAAAGGGAAGAAGCAGCGTTAGAGATTTCAGAGCTGCTAAGGCAAAGAGTCATCCAAGTAGTCCCTCCAGGCCAGATCGAATCCGGATTCTACTCAAGACTATTTTTGGTGCCAAAGAAAACCGGGGACTGGAGGCCAGTTTTGGATCTCAGTGTATTGAATAAGTTTGTAAAAGTGCAGAAATTCTGGATGGTCACAATACAGTCTATCCTTCCACTTTTGGAAAAAGTCAATTGGATGTGCTCGCTAGATCTTCAAGATGCGTACTACCACATAAAAGTGGACAGACCATTAAGAAGATTCCTTCGCTTCCGTGCAGGAGCCAGTCATTACCAGTTCAGAGTACTGCCCTTTGGACTATCTACAGCCCTCAGAGTGTTCACAAAACGCATGGTAGTTGTCACTGCTCACTTGCGACTACAAGGATTCCAGGTGTTTCCATACCTAGATGACTGGCTCTTCTCCGCCCCCACCAGACATCTATTGGAAGAAGCCCTGGCATACTCTCTCCTCATTGCAGAAAGGCTAGGCATAACCATAAACTGGCAAAAATCCAATCTCACCCCTTCTCAGTTCACATAATTCATAGGGGTCATCTTGAATACAAAGAACTGCAGAGCATCCATTCCAGAGCACAAAATTCTAAGGGTAAAGCAGCAACTGATTCCAATCCTTTCAAGGGAGAAATCCACAGCTTATTCTGTTCTGCAGTTGTTGGGTTCCATGGCAGCCTCCATTACTATTGTCCCCCTGGCCAGGTTTCACATGAGGCTTCTACAGTGGCTACTGCTCACACAATGGTATCCCTTTCAGTATCCTCTTTCAGCCAAGATTCGGGTAACTCACAGGTGCAAACAAGATCTAAATTGGTGGATGGCGCACAATCTGTCACAATGGTTTTGCCCCTTCTTCCCCCAACAGCACAAGGCTACAGTAACCACGGATGCCTCCCTGATGGGGTGGGGGGGCTATTTCAGGGACAGACAGTCCAAGGTACTTGGTCCGAAATGGAGGCCCATCTGTATATAAATGGTCTGGAGCTGAGGGCGGTGCTTCTGGCGTTGCAAGCATTCCATCCCTTGCTGCCGTCTGGGACTATTGCGATACAGTCAGACAACATGGCGGTGGTCTGGTACATCAACAGACAAGGTGGAACCAAATCTTACCCCACTCTGTCGAGAGGCCATGAGGATATGGCATTGGGCAATTGCTACCAACCGCTTTCTTCTAGCAACACACATTCCCGGGCGTTCCAACGTGATAGCAGACAGACTCAGCAGGTGTATTCTACAACCTCACGAGTGGTCCCTGAATCCCTTGAGAGCAGTGGAGATTTTCAACCTCTGGGGTCTTCCTTGCTGCGACCTCTTTGCATCCCCGACCAACTACAAATGCAGCAACTATTTCACCCTGATTCCCCCTCTGGGTCAGTCACCCAGGGACGCTCTAGTCCATGATTGGCCCTCTGGTCTGCTTTATGCATTTCCACCTCTCCCCCTCATTCCCCAGTTTCTGAAGAAAGCCCGACGGTTGAAGAGCAAAGTAATCCTCATAGCACCATATTGGCCCCATCAGATTTGGTTTCCCTTCCTTCGGCCTCACCTGCTAAATCAACTGTGGATTCTCCATCCAACCCCGGGGTTGATCTCCCATCCGCAGAATCTGATTCACCCCAACCTGAAGCTCACAGCTTTGCTCCTCCAATTCCTTTGATTGCCAGGCAGAATGATCTTTCTTTGCCAGTAAGTGACATTCTTATTGCATCTCATAAGTCTTCTACCAGAATTACATATCTCAGCAAGTGGAAAAGATTTACTTTTTGGCTGAAAGAAAAACAAGTAGATCCTTTTTCAGCACCAGTGTCGATAGTACTGGAATATCTGTCTACCCTATTTCAGTCCGGTCTATCTGCCTCTACTATTAGAGTTCATTTGGTTGCAATATCTACTTTTCATGATGGTGTCCAAGACGTTTCTCTTATGTCACACAAGTTATGTAAGACCTTTATAAAAGGTGTGAATCATCTAAGACCTCCTTTTAGAGAACCTACTCAACCATGGGACCTGTCATTAGTCCTACAAGCTTTGACAATGCCACCTTTCGAACCAGCTTCTTCTTGCGACCTCAAATATTTGTCATGGAAAACCTTGTGTCTGAAGTAGTTAACTTCATTCTTCCTGCACATATGGATATTCTGGTCCGATTCTGATCCGAGCCAGCAAAAACTTTTCAAGCATCAGCTCCAAGCTCCTCCCCTACCTATATTACATCACTTCCTCTTATCTAGCCCCAGATCTCGTTCGCCGCTCTATGAGTCAGCATCGTGGTCTCTCAGCTCTAAGCAAGATGGTAAGGTTTTTTGGTCTTATTAGTGTAGTTGGGTGTGAATACTTTTCCCTTTTTTCCTCCCCTTCTTCGCGTTTGGTCGTCTTGTTAGTTTAAAGAAAGAAAAAATGTTAGTGTTTGTGTAGTACTGTTTTGTAGTCTGGTTTCCCGCCTAGGCCCATTCCCTTGTTAAGTGTGTGTGTGTGTGTGTGTGTGTGTGTGTGTGTGTGTGTGGGGGGGGGGCCGTTAGGGCTTTTAATGTTCTCCACTATGGCTGAACAGCCTAAGGTTCTTTTTAAGAAATGCAGAGAGTGTGGTCATAAGCTCTCACCAGCCGATGGCCACACTCTGTGTGTTCTATGTTTAGGGGTCGCCCACTTGTCTGCATCCTGCGACATTTGTTCAGGCTTTAACCCTAGGGCACTTAAGGATTGTCGGGCTAAGCTTGTGGCTAAGGGTCTGCTACCAGCTTCTGCCCTGGAGTCTGCCTCGATTTCCTCCCCAGCCAGTGACACTGTGCAGGCAGGGACTCAACCTCCCACCAGGCCTGCTTCATCGGATCCATCCCAGAGAGGTAGGGAGAGAAGGAGAAGCGCCACAAAGAGAGGGACAGGCCCAGAAAAGATCACCGGACAGGGAGTCTTTCTCCAGCCCCTCTTCAAAGGCACCCAGGTCTTGTTCTCCCCTCAGATCCGGCCCAGACCTGAGTCGGTCGCTTCCTCCAGGTCGACTCAGAGTGTCTCCGAAACTGATATGGACAGGCTGATGAGGAGGTTCATACAGAACCAGATTCAGATGGGGGTCTTACCAGGTCCCTCTCCCATGGGAGAGGGTCCTTCTACAACTGTGTTCCACCCTATTTCTCCTTCCCTGATATGACCCGACGCTTCGGGGTTCTCCGGTCTGAGACCTGTCGGTGCCGATGTTTCTCGTTTCCTCGACGCCGGCCGTCACCTTGAGTTCCTCGGATCCAATCTCGGATCCAGGAGACTCTCGGAGCCGTAGTCGGGGAGTCGGACCCGAGGGTCCAGATCTTGCTCTTTCATATACCATCCTCAGTGCCCAGACTACCCTGCCGTCGGCTCCGATCCCTGCTCGGATCCGGGGAGAGCCTCATCCTTACGAGTTATGGAGGTGTGCTCTCCATCGGCATTTGGGGCAGTGGAAAGGGTTCTCTCCCAGAGGTTGATGCCACAGCTCACCTACTCGAATCCTACCCAGACCCCTCTGATTTTGGAATCTGCTCCCATTACCTTGTCTCAGGGACAGCCCGTGCCAAAGCGACCCCAGGTTGTTCCCCTCAGGGAACCCCCGGAGGCTTACGAATCTTTTTCAGAGAGTCCCACTGAAGAGGAACCTCGTAAGCGCAAGTGTAAGAGGAGACACTTGGACTCCCCTGAGTCCATTACCACCGATACGGACTTGGATGAAGGAGAGGGTTCCCCCAGATCACCTAGCGAAGATGTCTCGTTTGGAGACATTATGGAGATCCTCCGCCAAAGAGGAGGTTGGTCAGCCCCCAAACCCTCTACGGATGAGTCCATGTTCCTGGAGGCCTTTGGTGCGGGCCCATCCACTTCCTGGGTCTCCCCTCCAGCTGACCCTTTGGTGGACCTCATCACCACTAGGGCATGGAAGAATCCTGACACCATAGAGCCTATACCCAAAGGCCAGACAAAATTCTTTCCCGGCCATCAGACAGGCAAGCATGGTCCAAGGGAGCCCCAGTAGACGCTTTGGTGATTGCATCTGCCACAAAGAAGGAACTGGCACAGGAGAGTTCCTCGGTTCATCCACCAGATAAGGAGTCCAGGTCGATGGATCGTTTTGGGAAGCGCATGTACTCGTCAGCGACATTTTCTATCCGTGTGCTGAATTACGTGGCACATGTCATCCGACTGCAGCGAGAGCTTATATCGGAACTAACTGAGTCACCCCCGGAGTCTCTGTCGCAGCAGGACAAGCAGTCCTTTACTGCGAAGATGACTACACTGAAATCAGTGACTAATACCTCTATGCGTCTCCTCTCTCATGCTACGGAGGGAGCTGCTAGAGCTGCTGGTACAGGCGTTGCCTTGAGGCGACACGCCTGGATCAGGCTGTGTCAATTTGCGGACCCCTTTAAGGCATCTTTCAACAACGCCCTTTTCGATGGATCATCCTTCTTTGGGAAGACTGTACGTGATACACTAACCCAGAGTGAGAAGGACGGAAAGACTTTGTCAGCCGTCGGAATCCGCTTCTCTAACTCCCAGAGGTCCTACTCCAGGAACCAAAAGGGGCAAAAGAAGATGTGGTTCTGAAAATCACAGGTCTTTAGTGAAACTCAGGAATATTCATCCCCCAGAAGCAGAGGGGGACAAGACCGACGCAGTCCCAGAGGCAGAGGGGGTCCCAGAAACTTCGGGTCTAGGGAACCTTTTTCCAACAGATCCACACAGCAGCCCTGAGGGGTTGCCCGGCTGCTCTACTCTGGAGGCAGTCGGGGGAAGAATTTCCTTACATCCAGCGGCATGGGAGTCCATTACTGCAGACCACTGGGTGTTAAACATCATATCCAGAGGATACTCTATCCCCTTCATTTCATGTCCCATAACTCCAGCACGCCTTCCAGATGTTCCACCCGCTCACAGGGAGGCTGCAGCATTACAGGTTTCGAAGCTGCTACAAAAACGAGCCATCGAGCCGGTCCCCCCAGATCAATCCGGATCAGGCATCTACTCCAGGTTCTTTTTAGTGCCAAAGAAGACGGGGGACCTCAGGCTCATTCTGGACCTGTCTATCCTCAACCTGTCGGTAGAGAAACAAAAATTCCAGATGGTCACTCTACAGTCCATTCTACCGTTTCTGAGAGAATGCAACTGGATGTGCTCGTTAGACCTCCAGGACGCTTACTATCACATCAAGGTCCACAGGAGCTCTAGGAGCTTTCTACGCTTCCGGCTAGGGGCCAGTCACTTTCAATTCAGAGCCCTACCCTTCGGTCTCACCACAGCCCCCAGGGTGTTCACCAAGGTTATGGCGGTCGTAGCGGCTCACCTGAGACTTCAGGGCATTCAGGTATTCCCCTACCTAGACGACTGGCTCTTTGTTGCATCCACCAAACGTCTCGTGTCAGACCCTACACTACTTCCTCGGTCAGGCTTACAAGTTAGGCATCACGATCAACCTCAACAAGTCCCACCTGACTCTGGTTCAGATCATAGACTCCATCGGGGCACGGTTGGATTCAATTCAGTCAAAGATTTTTCTCACCCCGGAAAGGATATAAAATCTCAGACTCCATGTATCAGCAATCTTGGATCACTCTGTAGTCACAGCAGCTGATGTTCTCAGGGCCCTGTGTTCGATGGCAGCCTCAGTCTCTATCCTCCCTCGTGCACGTCTTCACATGAGAGTCCTTCAGTGGAATCTAGCAGTTCAATGGTCCTGGCTAGACCTACCAATGAGTTTCCACATCCGAATCAACCGGACATGCAGATCATCACTCCAGTGGTGGCTTCAATCAGCGGACATTTTTGTGGGGTGCAGCTTTCTATCCCCTCCGGCTCAGGCCACGGTGACCACGGACACCTCCCAGCTCAGGGGGAGGGCACTTCCTGGAAGAACAGTCCAAGGAACGTGGTTCCTTCCAGAGACCAAGCTACACATCAACGTCCTGGAGATGAGGGCAGTACTTTTAGCGTTGAGAGCCTTCCACCCTGTCCTACCTCCGGGGACGGTAGCCATTCAGTCAAACAACATGTCTGTAGTCTGGTATATAAACAAACAGGGAGGCACCCAATCCTACCCCCTTTGTTGCGAGGCCATGAGGGTTTGGGAGTGGGACATATCTACCAGCTGGTTTCTCGTAGCAACGCATATCCCGGGACGCTCCAACATTCTAGCGGACAGTCTTAGCAGGGCAATCCTTCTGCCTTATGAGTGGTCTCTGAAATAATCAGTGGCGGAGAAAATCTTCCTTGTTTGGGGTCAGCCTTTCTGCGATCTCTTCGCATCTCCTCCCAACACGAAGTGCAGCAACTTCTTCGCTCTGATCCCCCCTCCGTGGGATGTCCCGAGGGACGCTCTAGTCTATGCTTGGCCTCCTGGGCTACTGTATGCTTATCCCCCGTTACCTCTTATTCCAAAGTTCCTTCAGAGAGCTTGCCAGCTGCATTGCAAAGTCATTCTCATAGCTCCCCTGGCCTCGCCAAGTGTGGTTTCCCTTCCTATGGTCTTTCCTGTTGACTCCTCCATGGACTCTAGATACCTGTCCGGATCTAATTTCTCACCCGCCGGGCATGCCCCTGCCTAACCTGGACAGTCTCAAGCTGACGACGTTGCTGCTCCAGTTCCCATGATCATCAGGACTCCCAGACTTTCGTCCCCTGTTAAGAACATTCTGGTAGCTTCCCTTAAAGCCTCCACTAGGAAACTCTACAATAGCAAGTGGAAATGTTTTTGCGTTTGGGCCTCTCAACGCAATTAGAACCCGTTTACAGCCCCCATTCCGGTCATACTGGATTTTTTGGCCGATCTTTTTCTATCAGGTGCACGTGCTTCCACCATCAAAGTTCAACTGGCTGCCATCTCTAATTTTCATGTAGGTGAAAATAAGGTTGCTCTGGCTTCTGCCAAATTGCGTAAAGCTTTCCTGAAGGGCACTTTTTTATTGCGACCACCAGTTAAAACAGTGCCCCCCTGGGATCTGAATTTAGTCCTTCAAGCCCTGACCTCTCCCTCTTTCGAGCCAGCCGGCTCAGTTCAGATTAAGTTTTTGTCGTGGAAGATAGCATTCTTGGTTGCCATCACTTCAGCTAAAAGAGTTTCAGAGTTGCAGGCCTTATCCTCCTTGCCCTCCTGTTTAGTTTTCCACAAGGATAGGGTTTCGCTGCGTACAAACCCTTCTTTTCTTCCCAAGGTGGCCTCAGCAGCCAGTATTAATCAATCTATAAATTTGCTAGTCTTCTTCCCAAATTTCCAAAATAGAGGCAAACGTAAGCTTCATTTATTGGATGTCCATAGACAGCTTCGTTTTTACCTCCATAGGACTAAACCCTTCCGGAAGTTGGATCAATTGTTTGTCTCTCTTTCAAAACCATTTTTGGGCAAAGCAGTTTTCAAAGTGTCCTTAGCAAGGTGGATCACTCTCTGTATTGCACAAGTTTATAAGGGCAAAGGTTTATCTCCTCCTGGTGTATTGAAGGCTCATTCCACTAGGGCAATGGCCGCTTTTTGGTCAAAAGTTCCGTTCGATGATATCTATGCGGCAGCGACTTGGGCCACTTCGCACACATTCATCTCTCATTATAAATTGGATCTTATTTCTAGAGGGAGAGCATCCTTTGGCTCTGCGGTGCTCAGAAATATCCTTCCATAAGGGCCTCCCAGGAATACTAGTAGCTGAGGACTCTGTCCCATATGTGCAGAAAGAATGAAGTTAACTACTTCAGATAAAGAAGTTAGTCCTTACCATAACGTTCCATCTGAGTAGTTAGACTTCATTCTTCTGCACCTTCCCTCCCTTCACCCCCCTCACTCTTCAGGTTTTTCCTGTTTAGGATTGTGGTTATGTTGCCATTTAGTGCTAGCAAACTCTATCTGGGGCTAGATAGGAGGAAGTGATGTAATACAGGTATGGGGAGGAGCTTGGAGCTGATGCTTGAAAAGTTTTTGCTGGCTCGGATCCGAATACCCATATGTGCAGAAGAATGAAGTCTAGCTACTCAGATGGAATGTTATGGTAAGGACATAACTTATTTTTTTGGTCGCCATTACTTCCACCAGACGTATCTCTGAGCTTCAAGCCTTATGCATCAAGAGTCCTTATTTGATTTTTCATAGAGACAGAGTGTCATTGAGAACTAATCCTTCCTTTCTGCCAAAATTGATCTCTGAAATGTTCATTAATCAAACCATTGAATTGCCAGTTTTCTTCCCCAATCATTCAAACAGAGGAGAGTATTGCCTACATACCCTAGATATTCACAGGCAAATTCACTTCTACTTGAACAGAACTAAGGCTTCTCATAAATCAGACCAGTTATTTTTGGCCTATTCTGGACCTAGATTAGGATGTGCTTTTGCTAAGGTCAAATTGGCTGAATGGTTAAAAAACTGTGTGACCTTCATTTATAGACAACGTAATATTCCATTACCTACTACCATAAAGGCTCATTCTGCAAGGTCGGTGGCAACTTCTGCTGCCTTCCATGTCATAGCCGCTTTATATAACATTTGTGCAGCTGCAACTAGTGCTACTCCTCTCTTCAATCATTAAAAATTGGATTTGGCATCCAGGGGAAGAGCATATTTTGGTTCTATGGTGCTCAGGAATGAACTTCCATGAGAGCCTCCCAAGAATAAAGGTAGCTGGGGACTCTGTCCCACACGTAAGGAATGAACGAGGATTAACAATATCAGATAAAGAAGTTATGTCTTACCATAACGTTCCATCTGTATTGTTGATCCTCGTTCAGTCATTACGACCCTCCCTCCTTCCCCCTCCTGTGGCTTCTAGTGGATCTCACCATCGGGTTCTGATAGGTCATTTGACCAGAGGTAGCCTCTACCTTCTTTAACTTGCAAAATCAATCTGAGGTAACAGGGAGAGGGGAATTCTGGGTAAGAGTTTTAGCTCGAGAGTTTGTAGCTGATGTGAGCTTGGAAGATGGCCGGCTCGGTTCCGAGGTCCGAACCGATACCCTAATCCTATACGTAATGACTGAGTGAGGATCAGCACTACAGATGTAACGTTATGGTAAGACATAACTTTTTTTTCAGTTGGAGACCAATCTGCACATCAGTATTATGGAAAACAGGGCCTTTCTCACCATACAGATGTTACAGGACTCCTCCTGATCTGTTGTAATTTCATTCACTTTCATCGCATGGCAATAGTCTGGTGTATGAGCAAACAGGGGTCTTTCCTATCCTCTTTGTCAGGAGGCCATGAGAGTATGGGATAGGGCCTTTGCCTCCAACCACCTTCTAATTATTGCTAATATCCAAAACCCTCTCTCTTGTGGACATCCTCAGTTGCTATTTTCCCCTATCCCAGGAATGTACTTGTTCAGAAGTGGCCCTTGGGACTGCTATGCAACATTCCCCTATTTCCCTTTCTCTTGAAATTCCTCAAGAAGGCCAAGATTTGCAAATTTAAGGCCATGCTAGTAGCTGTCTTTTGGCACCAGGAAGTGTGATTCCCTGTGCTTTAGCTTCATCTGTTGGACATAGCTGTCCTCCTGAAGACAACCAAAGACCTTTCTGTCTCACCTTACTCAGGCATTAACTCCCTAAAACTGACCACATGATTTGTCCAGTTCCACTGTTTGAGAGGGGAAAAAAAAAAACCCAGAAAAAGCCTCTTTGTTTGAAGTTTTCTACTGTTGTATTCCTGTAGGTTTTTTGCAGACAGGCAGCTAACCAGAGTTCATTGTACATATTCTCAAGCTCAAGCAATGAAAACTTGAAGCAATCCTTCATCAACCCTTAAGTTTTCCAGTTTATTCAAAGTAATGACTGCTTTCATCTGTCAGATTTCATCAGATAAAATATTTTTTCCTGAAAAAAACATTACAGTTCTGTTTAAATAACCCTAAACAAAGGGCTGTGGGTGAAAACAGCTGTTATGATTGGGGTTAGGGATATGGTTCCTGATTGGCTTTTAGCTGGGTCTCCTGGTTGGAGGGTGGGAATCAAATCCTTAATTAGAATAAAAGTTATGGATTGGGCTAGTATTCGGGCCAGCTGATTGGAGGGGGAGGCATTTTTTGTAAAGTTAGTTGATTAAACCTGAGGAATCTGCTAATTTGTTCGTTTGTAAGGTTGCTATGTACATGTAGCTTATTTTGTGTTATAAACAAGATAAGAAAATTTTAAGCAATGGTTAGCTATTACCATCCTGTAATCATGTCTGTATAGAGAACAAGATTCTCTCAAATGGGGCTACCTCCAAACCTCCATGCCTAATAAAAATACATATCGATCATCCAGCATCCTTAGGAGAAAAGCTGTCAACCATTTTCATTATGTCATTCTGCAAGATACCTACCAGCTGATAAATACTTGCTGATACTTTATGTACCATTTAGTTCCCCTTCAGATTTTCAGTGTTTCAGAATTTCAAACTGCATATGGTCAAGACCAAATAATCAACTTTCCGAAATGTTGAACTGTTTGCAAAGAGAGCAGGGAAGTTTGCCTTTTTTCCCCAATGTAGTGCAGTCCTGGAGTTGCTGTATTTAATATGCAGGGGGTGGGGGTGTGCAGTGAGGCTTGGTCCCCTGCAAAAAAACACTTTTTGTATCTTTTGACGTTCCATAACACCAATCACGTGTTCGACCATTTGCACTTTGATGTTATAGAAAGTCAGTGTAGCAAAGTAGATCTATACTGATTATATAGTCGTTTAGTTAGACTCTATTGTGACTTCATCATTGAAGAATCAGAAAATAATGCACACTGAACCCATTCCCTGGTTTGAGAGCTGAAATGTATGTATATACAAGGACACCATTTTTCTAGCATGCACACACATTTACATTCCTATTAGTCTACTAACATTGGAGCTGGGAAGGACTGCACGTACACTTAATGAGGTGTACTTTCAACCTAAAAGAGTATCACAGTAACACAAAGACCAGTGTAAGCTGGCTGAGGTTTTGCCAAGTGGACCAGGAAAATTAGCTCAGAAAGAACCAGCCACAATGTCATATGCTAACTAATTTGCCTACAACAGCAATTCAAGAAATAAAGGCACCTGCTTTTTTTAATGCTTTTTCTTTTTGATGTTTTTGAGTTGATAATCATACAGTCACAGTTTCTGTTACACTGCACACCATAACGTTTGTATTGCAAAGCCATTGTGTTACCAATTGGGCATAGAAAACCATTGCACAGACTGAAGATTCAGCCCTGTTGCACAGTTTTAAAGGATATGTGTAGCATCATTTCTGAGACACCAGAGTGCATATAGGGGCTGCTCAGCCTATTACCAGTAGTTTTAAATTGTCATGAAGTTACCTGTGTAGTGCATCGTCTTGACTAAGTAAAATATTTCTGCCATGCTTTCCGAAAATTTTATAATCTGAATTTTAGTCCTGTATTTTTTAGGTTGCTTTTGGTGCATCTCTGCCAACCAACAAGCTTCTCTTCCCAGTCAGACTTTGGCCCTTTTGTTCCTCGTTGGTGACCAGTCTTCTGTAACTTTGGAGGAGTGAGCTGTCTGGGAGGGGGGAGGACATTATTTGGGCAGCCATGAGAGTAGCCTGTGTCCTTGCCGGCATCCTGGTTATGAGGGCATTTTTGATGGACTTAAACCTGCCCCTGGGAAGGGATTAGAAAACCTTCTCACCATGCTTTCCCTTTTGGATGTACTTTTTTCTATACCCATTGTGAAGGCTGCCACTCATCAGTGACATGGTGATATTAACTGCTGCCCCCAGGCTACATGTTTTTCATCCTAACCCCTTCCTAGGGGGAATGGTGCATTCTACAGATGGCTGTGTCCCACTTCCTCTCAGGGTGATGTCATCTCCTTTACCTTAGGTACTAATTGATGTTGGGTTACGTGGGCAGCAGTCACGGCTTTATCCCTGTGCACTGCCAGAGCTTGGCAGTCCTGTATATTTTTAT